>NC_134703.1:300000-400000 GCF_043290135.1 Rhipicephalus microplus
TGCGACTTAGATGTGTGCTGCGACCCCACACATCCTCCCGCCCGCTCTTACGCCTCCATCTACATGCGCAATGGACTCTCACATTGCACTGTTGATGTTTCCGACACCTTGTGCAGTGAGGTTGAATGTGTGGCGGTTAAAGTGCGCCTCGGGCAGTGCGACACGGCAGTGGCGTGTGTTTATGTCCATCCTGTCCACAGGTGGGACACGACATTTGTGATCCGTTTGGTGCGACGCCTACAAGGTGACTGTGTGATCTGTGGAGACTTCAACTCGCACCATACGGCTTGGGGGAGTGACCACATAGACTGCAGAGGCAGAGACCTGTTGGATGCCATTGCTGCGACAGGCCTGCTTATTATAAATACGGGCTGTCCGACTTTCGTCCGTCGCGGCGTAAAAAGCAGTGCCATAGACCTCTCACTTGTGAGTGACCATTGCCGGTACGAATGGAAGAGGGAGGCAGACACGTGGGGCTCAGATCATTACCCCCTCCACCTAGAGCCACTTGATCGGCGCCGCGCGGGCACGCGCACATACACTGTCACTGACTGGCCACGTTTTCGGCAACTTTCGGCTGCCTCCCCACCTTCCGGTGTCGCCTACTTCTCGCACGTCGCCCGCTGCGTCGAAGCGGCCTCGCGCAAGTGCACAGTGCCAGTGGGAACACCAGCTCCGGACATAAAACTTCTTAATTTACGCGCGGCTCGCCGGAGGCTCCAGCGCCGTGCGACTAAAACTGACCGCAAGGAGCACTGGACACTGTATAATCGCCTTGACGCCGTGTGTCGCCGACACGCACGGCAAAGACGCGACCGCTCCTGGGGCAGTCTATGCGTCACGCTGGACGACCCGCGACGCTCCGCGCGTGCGTGGAGGATATTCAGTGCCGTCCTCTGCCCCGTTGAGTTACGTTTCCCAGCTCTCGCCATTGCTGTTGCACATTGTATCACTTACCAGCAACTGGCCGAGCTACTGGCTGACACCTTCCGCCTCAGCGCTCCTGAAAGCTTGCCCGAGGTTCCCCAACTCCCGCTGCACCATCGCCGAGAGTGGTACAAACCTCGCCGCTTTTTCCTCACCACCAGCATGCGCAATCAAGTACGTGCTTTATGCACTGAGGATTTCACTCTCGGGGAGTTGCGCCTGGCTTTGGCGTCGCGCAAACGGCGCTCAGCGCCAGGCGCTGACGGCGGGACATACCATGCTTCGCAACATCGATCAGTCCCAGCTCCCAGTGCTCTTGGCCGCCTACAACGACGTGTGGCGCACGGGGATAGTGCCGCAAGAGTGGCGCGAAGCCATCGTCATCCCCGTGCTCAAGAAGGGCAAACCCGCCTCGGAGCCAGCGTCCTATCGCCCTGTTTCCCTTACCTCCGCAGCGGGCAAGCTCTTCGAGGCCATGGCACTGAGGAGACTTGAATGGATTGCCGAGGCACTGGATGTTTTCTCGCCTTCGCAGTGTGGCTTCCGCCGTTCGCGTGCTACTGCCGACGCCCTTGCGGACGTCATCGCAACGCTAGAGGAGGCACAGCACAAAGGAGAGGCCGGGTACCTCATCCTGTTAGACATCAAGGCGGCATTCGACTCCCTGCCACACCCCACCATCTTGAACGCGGTGCGCGATCTCGGAGTGACCGGTCTCCTCTTCACGTACATCGCTTCCTTCCTCGGCGGCAGAACCATGCGTGTGCGCGTCGGTGGAGTCCTTAGTGAGCCGCGTCCCGTGAGTGTCGGTGTTCCGCAGGGCAGTGTACTCAGCCCCTTCTTGTTCAATCTCGCCCTGGCTGACATCGACGATTACATCCCCCGTGCTCTTCCCTGTGATGTGCGCGTGGTGGTCTACGCGGACGACATTGCGGTGTTCGCGACGGGACCTGTGCCCAGTGGCCGGTGTATTCGCACCAGTGTCCAAACCGTCCTGGATTCTATTGACGCGTTCATCACGGGCAGGGGGATGACGCTTTCACCGGCGAAGACGGAGGCGATGCTGCTGCACCCCAGTTATGGCGCCCAGCGCCACACACCGAAGTTCACTCTCCAAACGATCCCCATCCCTTGGAAGAGGCAAGTGACCTACCTCGGAGTGCAGCTGGACCAACGCCTCAACTAGTCACCAGCGGTCAGCGACGAGCTTCGAAACGCGCGAAGGGTCGCCTCCGCCGCTGGAGCGCTCCTTGCTCGCGGCAACGGATGCACACCGTCCCTAGCTCTCCGCATCTACAACGGAATGGCTGCGGCGCGCATTTTGTACGGCCTTCCTCTCGCAGCGCTTACGCGTTCCAACTGGGAGACACTGGACGCAGCGCATCGTATCGCGATTCGCCAGTTTTTCAGCTTGCCCAGATCATCTCAAATCGGCCCAACACTTGCTGAGGCGGGAGACATGCCACTGTCACTCCGGGCCGATCTTCGAGCGCTAAATCACATAGAGCGTATGAAACGCTCGCGCCACGGACAGCAGCTGGTATTCTGGCTCTCCTCACTTCCGCACTCACGGATGGGGCAATGCGCTGCGGCATTCTACGCCCTCATCCCGAGCTCACCGGATGTGAATGACTATAGTGCCTCGCCCTGCCACCATCGCCCTCTCAAGATTCGGACACAGTTACCGGGAGTGGCAAGCAAGCGGACGACGCCAGTGTGTGCACTTCGGCACGAAACTGCTGCCACTTTTGACGAACTCGCGGGACGACTCCTCGTCTTTACTGACGGTTCAGTGTTGAACGACGGGTGTGCCGCGGCTGCGTGTGTGGTGCCTTCGCTGGAGCTTCACAATCAGTGCCGCCTCGCCTGCGAGGCATCGTCGACGATAGCCGAACTCGCCGCGCTTGACCTCGCCGCCGATGCCCTCATTCAACTGAGAGTTCCGTCGGCTGCCGTTCTCTCGGACTCACGTGCTGCTCTCCAACTACTCGCGCAGGACGCCCGCAGACCTCCGGTTGCCACGCGCATCGCGCGAAAGCTCGAAGCAGTGCAGGACCTAGGATGTGATCTTGTGCTGCAATGGATACCAGCGCACGTTGGAATATCCGGCAACGAAGTGGCCGACGAGCTGGCCAAAGAAGCACACTCTCCGGGAACCCCTGTGACTACAGCGGTGAGCACATTCGACGTAGCAAGGCTTCGCACACGGTGCTCTGTCACCGCTCGCCACCCGGACCCACGAGTTGCGGCAGGGCAGCCACCACGCCCACTCCCGAAAACAGGATTTTCGAGAGAGGAGCGTGCCCTCCTTCTCCGCCTGCGCATCGGCTGCTACCGCACGGCGGAACGGGTTCACAGACAGTCGGGACGTGGAGACCCAAACTGCCGTCATTGCCCACAGCCCGAAACACTCCATCACATTATCTTCCAGTGTGAGGAGTATTCGGACGCGCGCAGATCACTATTCGATGCTTACAGCAAACTGGGACTCTGCACCAGCACTGTTGATGTGATTCTTTTTCCCCGTGCGCACGCATGCCTGGTGAAGCGCGCGCAAGCTGCCCTCATCACCTTCCTGAGGACTTCTGCGCTATTTGAGCGCTTGTGAACTGAAAGAACATTAGTGCCTCCCCATCGATGTCCACTGGACTCGTATTAGTGAGTGCTACGGTTTTCCGTACAGTGTTTTCCGTACAGAGATTACGCGCTTCGGCGAGTGCTTCACGCGCTTTGTACGACGCGCCAATCAAACCGTTGTCCTCCTCTCGATGACGATACCTCTCCGGCCCTTGGGAGCCTTCCTAGTCAGCTGTGCATGGCGCGTGGGGGCTTGTGAGTCCGTTGCGAAAGCAGAACGAATGACCCTCGCCTTTCTTTTTTTTTTCTCTCTTTTCCAATCTTTCCCTCCCTATATCTTTTATTCCCCATATCCCATTCCTGTGCTGACCTGTTGAGGTGTCCTTGTAAGGAGAGACAGTTACGGGTCGGCACCTTTCTTTTCTTTTCTTCTGTTATAACCACTTATATATATATAAAGTGAATGAGGACGGGCCATGAAGGGAGAGCACTTAACTTCGCGCTCTGCTTGTTAACTCTACTTGCTGCTCAAAATTACAAAATTTGGCTGAACTGTCTACAGGAGTGTTCGTTGTTCGCCGAACTTGTTCTTTCAGCAATGCCGAGGTGTTGTTCGGGACCCTTTTAACGTTGTATGCCGTAGCACAGCCAGGAAAACGGAAAAGCGTAGGCACCAGTGCTTTACATTCGAACGCAATGATGAGTTTGCAGTCGCAGCTTTGAGCGAGGAGGGACGTAAATTAATCGAGACACTGGATAGGAGGTCAACGTGGAGAGCGCAGCCCACGTCTGCTATACTCAGAGAATAAGCAGTCAAAAATAACGCGCTGTTATACAGCTAGACTGCGATGCAAATGCTTAAGTTTTGTAAATTATATATAGTTAACAAAAGTTTGGCGACAAACGCCAGCTTTGTGTGAGCCAAAAATACCGTTACTAATTGTAGAGACCCCGGGTCAACAACCTTTTGAGGCGGAGGCCCGAGTTTCATGAAAGCTGACTTGGCGGGGGCCGGACGGCAAATCAGAGAGGCTAGAGGCTTTGAAGGCAAAGAGGAAATTTTCGGCAAATTGACAATAATGTAACGAACTATAGAACATAAATCTGATCGTTTTTCCGCACGCACGTAACCAGGTCTGAATTTACAAAAAAATAGGTGAGAATCAAAAACCCAATTTGAGGTGATAACTACCAGGTGGGTCTTCAGATAGGAAGTTACAAGGAGAGATGTAAGGAAATTACCGGCCGCCTAAAACTTTCTCACGGAGTACATGTGGCCTGCCGGTTGCCAACCTTTGTTATTATACTATGCTGCTGTTGACTATACAACGTAAAATTCTGTTCTCATTTACCAAATGTAGGCAAAGTGGCAGAGCTGCGCTACCAGCACAACGAGCAAATGAAGGTGCTCAAGAGAGTGCAAGAACTCCGTCAGGCGAGACTGAGCAAAGCACTTCAACGGAAGCTAGAAGCACGTCGTCGCCGGAAGAGCACCGTGCCGCACGCTCGAGAAGAGTGACCACTTCTGGGTTCAGTTGTTGTAAAGTCGCTGGTGAAGGTGAAGAGAGGTTGAGGTTTCTGTTCACTTTATGACGTTTATTTCATCCCTTTTCTGTGATATCGACTGAAGTGTTTAACACTGGTGAAAATTGTTACCTGTTATGTAATAGAGGTGTAGCGAAGAGACTATAGTTAAAGGCATGTGGCGTTAGCAGCGACTCGACGTGACAGTGAATGTACCTGAGGTGTCGCCGACGGCTACGAGATAAAACAATGTCAACAAGTGCGAGTGGGCCTGCAAACTGCCAATCACCTTTCAATCAAGCGTTGCGCCTGACACCCTCACGCGCATTTAAGATTTCATATTTTCGATTTCCATTCTGAACATATATGCGGGGAATCTTTAAGAGGTGACCTATTTCTTTGGGCTATTAATTTCTTGTGAACTATCTCATATTATAGCGGTTTGCAACAAAATCTTGAGAAAGGACGAGAATTCATTAGTCTTTCATTTTGTTTATGGACAACGCAAAAAAAAAAAAAGCCAAATACGCGACATTTTAAGTACAAGAGGGACTATATACTGTTGACATCAAATTAGCTTCACGTTTTTCGAGGTCATTTGAACTCCCTACATGCTGTAGGTAAATGTTTTACAACCTTTAGAAACCTTTATTCGTCCCGTTTTGGTGCACTGCATGATAACTTGAGATTTTAACGTTTTATAGGCGCAAGCAGCATTTCCCGTTCTAGTTATCTCTTATTTATTCGTTTTTCTTTTCAACTTTGCCCATCAATAACCGGCATTGGTCACTAAATTGTCGTTCTTCCACCATCTTCCCCTCAATTCCCGTTAAAATCGCACACGTTGTAACAAAACTACTGGCCGACGAATTAGGTCCCTTCTAGGATTACTATGTGCTTTGCTGTCATGGCAGCAATATGTGGTGTAGGAAGGTGTGGAAACGTTGTACTTACACCAGCAGCGATCGGTAAAATCTTAATTAGACCATGTGATATATAAGGAAGACTAAAAGTGGGCCCCACATGCCAACACATCAGTGTTATGAGAAAGCATGCTTTACAGGAAGCTTACCACAATGAAATTCTGGGCTGCATTAAAAGACTTGTACCGCATAGCGTACATATAGAGAAGCCTTTGAGAGAAACTCGACCCTTGAAATACGAGTTAGTGCTCCGAAAATTCTATCGAAAATTGGCGTCTTTAATCAACGAACTAGCTTGATTTCTTTGCCCAGACTTATGATAGCCAGGCTGGGTCGGCCTTCAGCTGACATCAGAAATTCGAAGGCTTCTGCGAATTACTGAGGCATGCAATCCCGAAAATGGCGTGCCGACGGTTGCGTCATATTCACTCATCACCACGTCTAATCATATTTTGCTCAAATTCTGGACGGCTGCTAAAAAGAAATTTATAAGTCAGCTAATCCTGCCGCTTTTCCAAAGATTTGGTTGCAGCTGGAGTTTACAAGAAAAACACTACAAAAACTTTTTGAATAATAAAGTACGCGTGTATACGGGAAAAGTACTTGCACTTTTCAAGAAGCTCTACACCGCGCAGAGTATCTCGTACCTTTCCTCAAGGCCAATTGCATAAGTTTGCTTTGTGTTTTGCTCTCATTTGCCTTAAAGATTGTGAGGTGCACAAACAAATGTTTAGAATTGCAAGCGCGGAAAACTCGAAGCAGACCAGGACAAGACTAAAGATGCTTGCAAATGGACGTTCTATGCTGCCCAGAAGTGGAGGTACCGCAATGAATCCACTGGGCCGTCTGTGTGGCTCCCAGCTACTTTGCAGAAGCGAACCACAATTAAAAGTAATGAAACATGTGTTCACAATTACACGTGCCGCAGATTACTGCAATGTAAAGATGAATAAAGCTACAAAAATTTATTCTGCACACTTTATTAATGAAAACAAACAATGATGCCAAGGAAAGTATAGGGGATGCTATTAGCAGTAATTGTAATGTAAATGCGAGGGACGAAAAGTGGACAAAAAGATAATTCGCTGCCAGCAGGAACTGATCTTGTGGCCTTCGAATAACGTGTACGATGGTTTACCGCTGAGCTGTGTTGGCGGTCATCCCTCCGTTCACTTAATACGGTGTATACGATAATTTAGACGTGGGAGTGTCAGTCAAACACTGCCTGTAGCCATCCTGGCGAGTTTGGAACACTCTTTTTTGGTTGTTAGCCTCCTGTTGCATGCAATCTTAAATACAAGCTGGAAGCTGACCGATACGGCAGCAAGGTAACTTTTTTTGTTTAGATTTTCATAATAATTACTTATGGTAACATCCCCTGTACTTTTCATGGCATCATTGTTTACTTATTCTCATTAATATTGTGTCTAACAAAGAAAAACGAGCCCTTCAGACTTACAACTTTTTCTTTCTGTACACTTTGTCACGTGCCATTTTACGTCGTCACCGTATGACCTGTTGTGGCGTTGACTAGCACACACTGCAAACCCTGCAACCAGAATCCTATTGTAAAGCGCCGCTATGTGTGCGAGTTGCCACTAATCATCCGATAGAGATGCCTAGATTCCCGATACAGGCAAACACATTGTTATTTTAATATGATTAATGTGTATAATTTCGTTGAAAATTACAAAATGGGTCAAGTCAAGCTTAATAAATTGTCTTTTTTTATTATCCCAGTTCATAATGTCTGTAATAGGTGATATAAAGTGCAGATCCATTTTTTTTTTTTTTCAAGAGAAGGATCCGACTTTGAAGTGGCGACTGGTGATGATGGTTACTGAGTGTATATGTTTGGTGAATAAGAATAAGATATGTATATAAATTATTCCTGTCTCTGCAGCTGTTCTAATGATACATATATTTCTTTGGCGAGAATGAATTAGACATGAAATATTTCAATGCGAAGTGGCCATTCCACATGCCCTAAGCGAACATACTGTTTAATGTAGAAGTATTTGTTCCAAGTATGCCTTGATGCATTCTACAGGTGCTACACAGTGGCGATTCAAGTGGCAAGGTGGGCACCAAAGTAACAGTGGTCATGTAGTGAGAGGCTTTCTACAGTCTAAGAAAATTCAATAAGTTCATCTTTGTGTCCCTCCCCATCAATAGGTGCGCTGTTGTAAGCTCTCATCGTCGTATGTTGCCATGGCTTGGCATAACGCAAGCAATACCACATATAGCCATTCGAGGCGAAGTGGATCTATGTAGAGAGGCGCGATCAGTTTCGACTTCACCCGTCAAGTTTGATGATGAATATCTCAAACTACATGCAACTTTTGTAATTTTTGATAAATAGGTATGTGTTTAAATTGCCATGCTCACTACAACTTTGTAATTAGACACCTGCCCTCAAGTCAATTATTTAAGTTAATTAACAAGTTTTTGTTCATTAGTTGCAACAGTGTCAAGTTAATTTCAGCTTTGACATGACGTTCGTGTGCGAGAACAGTAGGAACCTTACTGCATTAGAATATTTATAAAAAATCTGCATTGTTTAAAATGGAACACCGTGTACATATCAAAAAAAGAGAAGGGAGTTGCACAAGAAAAATCAAAACATAGATATTGTGCCAACTGTGGATGGTACCATCAGAACATTAATGACGGTAAATTATAAAATACATCCTATTTTCATAGGATAGATGGCAATATGTCAATGTTTAGTTTTCAGTGTCAACAGGATCTAGTAACAAAAACACTTGAAGTAGAAGTCAACAGCACACAGTCCTATTATGCAAGTATACACCATAAGGAAACAAGTGGAACTCACTTCACATTCTTTCTAGTCGTTTCAACGGCAGTGCTTCAAGAACTGCCCATTGTATGTTTTGTGATGCAGTGCCGTCAGTAATACCAGTGTACAGTACTGCGAATTAACTGTTCGTTGCCCTTAACCCATAATTACGCAGTCCAAGCTTGGCTACAGTGCGATGACCAACTTGGGTCACCAAAACATGGAAGGGCGGGCATATATGCATTACTAGCAGCAGTATCTTGGCCATACGAAATTCAACGCCGACACAATACGCATGTCATGATTGCAATAGACATAGCACATAACAAAGGTATCTGCTTGCTACATGCAATCCTTGTATGACATCTTTATGCGGGGCCCACTGGTAATGGCCCATCACATGCACATCAAAATCAAACTGCTGTGAGAGTTTGAGAAAATAATGGATAATTTATTGTTGCTATGTATCTACAGAAAGTGGTTAACCGGGTTTTTCCTGTTACGTCTTTGTCCAGGCGCAGTTTAACTTTCCTTTGGCTTCTTCCATTTTCCTGCAGCCTTCTCTTCCTTTCGGTACTGACTCCTGAAGAAACATAAAAGGGGGCACTAAGCCTGTGAGGTTCACACTGTGACATAAAACACAAACAAGTTTCAGAAGTGACATATTTCCAAGCTTTCCTTATTTCTTAGCTTCAATAATGTTAGAGTAACTTATGCCACTAATATAGATGGCCTAAGAAAGATCTATTAGCCTTGATACAGTTTAATTCAATGACCTTACACATTTAGCCACAATTTCAGTAGTGATATAAACGATATATTGCTAAATTTATACAAATGGGTTAAAGATTATAACTTACCTCGACTGCCATCTCCTGCCAAAGTTCCACACACGTCCAAACGATGGCAGCCATTCTTCCGAAGTCTTCGAAAAGTGGTCGAAATTTGCCCCCACCCTGTTTGGGTTGAGCTTTTTTCTTTTCTCCAGGAACACTGAATGAAATGCACATACAGAACCTTTGTAAGGCATGTAACTCTAAGTATAGTGCAGAAAACAAATGACACTGAGCTGGTACTAGATGTACGGATGCAGCAGAGAGCTCTAGTATATAATACCTGATACATGTAAGATGGTATACATAAAAGCCCGCGCATGAAAGCTGTTTAAACACTTTACGAAAGAGCATGTTTGTAGACAGGCTTCCAAGCTACACTATGAAAGGTGCATCTCCACACGGATAATGTTCACCTCATTAAAATATACGATTCAAATTATACAGTGTTATTGAAGCAGAATGCACACTGCACTCTCACGAAAAATGCATATTTGGAGACTCCCATGAAATTTTAGCCACCCGTAGTTTTTAAAAGTTCCCCTAAACCAATGCAAGTGAGCATTTTTCCAATTTACTGTAAAGAGACAAAGTGACACCAAAGTTAGTTTAGACTGATAACTGATAAAAACTTCAGTGTCATTAATTTCACTAACCCAAACTAAAAAATAAAAAAAGAATAGTGTAGAAAGTATCACTTTCAAGCCTCCTATCACAGTCTCCGATAGTGATGTCATAGAATTTCAGTGATTTTCCATATTTTGGTTACATTGGCCCAATGAAATTTCCCGAAACTTGGTATGTTGTGTCTGTGGCTCCCTCAGAAGACAATGTGCTTCATTTTTTACCAGTTAGGAAGTAAATGGGCTCTAGCAGATATGATCAAAATCTATGACATCAAGGCGACTGGTGTGGAAACTTTAAGGTGGCATTGCCTCGTGCATTTTCTTTCGGAGCATTTTCTCTTTTACCAAGCACCTTCTTGCAGCAAAGCAAGTGAATGATAATTTACTAATGTAGGAGAAACCATTTTTCTCGTTAGTGTCCCTTCAGTTAAATCATCGACATTGACCGCACAAGTGCAATGCCATAAGCATTGTGCTACCAGAGCAGGTAGCATAAAATACTACCACAAAGTGTAACCATACAATGTTTCTGGAAGTCCTCCATTGTGGGCCCAATGGGAGTTTTAGAGACCTCTCCAATGCGTGGACGTTTGGGCGTGGCTGGCTCCTCATCATCATCTTCCTCGCTCTCTTCGTACAGCCAAGGAGGCTTTGCACCGGTGTGGATGTTGCCCATCGTCCCTTGCAGTATCGCCCGCTTTAAAGGCGGAACAAAAGTGATCATTTTTATCGGATAAATTTATACAGAGCACAGGATGACATAAGAACGCTACATGTGATGGCACCCCGTTAGTAATGGCCTGCTATTTAAGTGTTATTAGGCTCTGCATTTAATTGCAAGATAGAATAATATGTATGTGGTGATTTGATCACAACCGCATATCAAGCACGAACACCAAAGTTTTTCAAAAGTGTTCTTTGCAAAGGAAGCAGTATGCAATGAAGCGATCCCTTGTGCAGACAGTTTCACTGTTTGATACAAAGTCGGCAATGGCAGAATGCTCGCATTCTCATACAAAAATACATAGTGACGTGTGAAAGACATAGGTGGGTAGCACGCAACTCTCCACAGAGTAACAGATTGTATACGTTTATGTTGCAAAATGTAGAAGTTTTACCATAAGAAGAACTTTGAACCACTGGCCACATTTGACACCAAGAAACTGACACTACTCTAGCGGCAGCCGCCAGAGCTAGCAAATAAAACATACATACCAAAGGATCAGAGGTGCACAAATACATAATATGGTGTAACGCTAAGCCTACAAAGTGTAGTTGTAATAAATGAAACAGTTGTCTTATAGAAAATGTTGCACATTAATAACTGGACTGTGAAACACACAGTACAAGACTTTTGATAACCACTCTACAGTCGAACCCCGCTACATTGAAACTCGCGGGGCACAGAAAATGTTTCGTTGAAGCGGGAATTTCGTTGTAATGAAATCGAAAAATATATAGCTAATCTGAGCTAGAAAAACAAAAGAATGTTTATACTTAAAATTTATTTGTTCTCTGCTGCTTCCTATTTTTTTTTAGCAGCGTCACGACGCGATTCACAGTCATGCATAGCGAGGCCATGGTGAAAACCACACTGAAACAACGCCTACAATCGCTTTCGTGAACATACAAAACAGTTGCATTAACACGTTAACACCAGCAGCTGTCCGCCGACTAAGTGTATCTAATAACGCCAAGATGGAGGCAGGGTATCGTGGAGCGGGGACTTTTGCCTTATTCTATGCCATTCTTATCATTCATCACTTGCGGCTAGCTGATTTGGTTGATAATGTGGACGAACAGCCACTCTGCTTAGGTACCACACTGGCCAAGCGCGAATAAACTGATAAGCCTTGGAATCAGAAAAGGCAATGCTCCGCGGTTGCACCCAGCAGCTGCGTGAAGGAAACCATGAACCACGGAGCCATGAACTGAGCGACTGAGCTTCAGCTTCGGATCGTCTGCGGCTCGAAAGCAAGTCAGTGGCAAAAGCAGGGCAGTCTCATTCCCATCGCTATCGAGCAATGGCAGCACCCATGCTTGCTAAACAGCGGTGGTTTATGGTGGTGCCAACGCGTGTTTTAGACTTCGTCGACGTATTTTCAGGTTCTGAAAATGCATCAAAGTGTTAAAGATTGGGTTTCCTGTATAGCAATAAATATCTGAGCCTGAAATTGCACCGTAAAATTTTGTTGAAGCGGGATGACAGAAGAAAAAGTTTGCGTTGTAGTGACAATCTTTATGCATTGACTCCTATGGACTGCTGACGGGGAACCGTGAATGTTTCGTTGAAGCAGCATTCGTTGTAGCGGGGTTCGACTGTATGACTTCTTGTAAAGCATCTGCGACATCGCTTACTAGATGAGATATGTAGTACAGTTGGGAATGCAGAACCCTCTAAGAATTTTAACTTGTATTCTTCAAAGCTTATCTTGCCTGAATGCCTTTTTTTTTTTTTTTTTCTTACTGCTAAGCACCTGGTACTTATAGATCATGAATGGCACACATTATCAACATGGCTTAACACTCCTCACAGGAAAGTAGAGGGCACCCTGTTTTCAAGAAAGGAAACACAAGCAAGGCAGACAATTTATTGTTCAAGATACACCCTGGAGGGAGTAAACTCCCTGGAGCGCATGCGTGATGCACGGAAGCATGAGCGATTCCTATGAAGACGAGAGCTGCTAAACCACCCTGTTGTGTTTTTGGACTACTATGGGCATACCTGAAGCAATAAATTGAGAATGTGGCCTCTGGCACAACACAAATTCTGTAAATGGGAAAACTATTACACAGGACTAACCTGTTCACAGGATGATGAGCTTCCATTTACCGACGACCAACTGCTGCAACCAGGTTGGGGCTGGGAACTGGCGTGTTCGCTAACCGCTGAAGAGTACTGTTGTTTGGACATTCAGGATTCACAGCACATTGAGAGCGTAAGCGTTCCAAAAAAGCAGTCAGGCACTCCGATAATACCTACACACTGAGGGACTTTTGGTGACACATTGTTCACACTACGCAACGTTCAAAGTATGCACATTAGTGCCTCTTGAAATATACAGCTTCACACTCTTAAATGACTCTCTATGTTCCCTTTTGTAAATAAAAGAATTTGTTTGGTCTTATGAAGAATGCCGGTTATGCGAATTTCTGAGAGTCTTGAACAAATCAAATACTGCCCTGTTTAATTTGGTCTGTAAACTGCATAGAAGGTAGTATTACTAAATATGAATGCCAATGAAAAACTTTTCAAACTTGCAAAACATGAGCTCTATGCAATAAACCTGGAAAGCGGAGCAGAAGTGTGACAAATTTTTGTCCCCTTAATAGATGTAAGACATCATAAATTATTTTGAGGAGCATGCTACATTACCCAGAGAGCCCAAAATTCATGGATAAATAATAATTATTGGAACTCGCCTAGAGTACTATGTGAATGAACTGCTCATTTGCTTGGAGTTTTCCAGCTATTCTTTTAATAAACAACAATATCGGGCAGCGTGAGCAAAGAAACTGGCCAACGTAGTGAACACACTAGGATGCGAGAGCCTTTTTATAATAATGGTGAAAATGGCCCCACAATCTTTGAAAAATATTCTAGGGTATATTCCATCCCACCGGTATTCACCACTCAAACTGCTTATATTTATCTTGGTTGTAAAGATTACCGTTTGCATGTGCACTGATGACTATGAGCTTAAAGTCTAGTTGGTCAATGAGCAAGATGGGAAATGCACAGAGAGCAGAACGTATAAAAAAAGAAAAAAAGACAAATGGCAGGCACTATCAGTTATATTTTTGACCAAAGGGTCAAACACAGCATTCAAGATAAAGGTTGGGGATGCGATGTTAATCTACTTTTGTCATTTGACTCAAGATCATTCATGCTTCAGTAGTCTTCAAGCCAGTATTGCTAATGTTTAATTAGACTGCTCTATTACAAAGTTACCTTGAAGCACTTAATTCAATATGAGCTTTCACTTATACTGTATTCATCCTCTCATGACCCAGTAATATGATTGCAAAGAGCAGGTAGCAAGAGGATAATCAAAGAGCGTTAGTGTTCATGCAATGCCTATATTCACGTTGTTGAACATATAGTAGGTGTGCACGTAGATGTACTAAAGCATTCTATTTTAGAAAGCAGCAAGTTCATACATAATTTTATCAAAGAATGTGCAGTTGGAGGTAGAAAGAAACATTTGCTTTATAGCTTCTTATATTTGTTTCAGTACTCTTCCACAAGTGCTAACTTCATGGCTTTATTCATGCGTAACATATATATAACAAAAAATCCTTAGTTTTCCAAATGTTGTGATTTCAAGAATTCCGAACTCTGCTTCAACATCCAACACTGCCATTCAAAGCAGTCACAAGACAGCCACCATTTCCATAGTGTGCCTTCAACTACCATGGAATACAAATATGATTTCTTCATGGCCGCAAATATTTTTTTAGACTTCAAAGAGAATGCATATGAGACCAGTGCTCAATTGGCCTCAAAGGGTGTAGTTTAATTTAACTTCAAAGTTGCATGATCAGAGCTACACAAGGTACCATATTTCTGTACTTCCATCTTTTAGTTCTGCTAATTAAGCTCTGAGCAAATTGGAAATATTCAAGCAACAGAATGAGATGCGCAGTAACGATACACAATGCGGATACGTTTCATCCAGAACAAACCTCGAGGCGGGCTTTCATCACAGTGTCCTCTCGCTGCTTGTCGGCTTTTAGGATGGCTGTGACATTCTAAAGAAAGGGAGGGGGAGAGAGAATAAGTTATGACTATGTACATGGTTACGTTACCTCACTTTACACAGAATGCTCATAAAACATGACAGAATCTGTTCATTTACGAACATCGGCAACTTCCGTTACTAAGTGCATTTTCATGACTTGTTGCCGAGGCAGAAGCTGAATGCCAAGAGGACAATTCGAACATGTAAGGATGCAACAGTTTGTTGAACGATTACATATATCGGCTGAATTCAGTTTGTTTAGCATTAACTTCTGACTAAACCGATTGATGGATTCTCTACCTGTAGTGCAGCTTTCTGACTTCAGAGACAGGATGCAAATTTTATCTCAGCAGAAGTGAAAGTGTTTAACTAACAAATACAAAAGATACATGAAGACAACTGCTAGTGAAATATTTACTACAATGTAAAAAGCTTCATCTTAGAAAAAAAAAAAGACAGTTTACAGTTTCTTACTAACCGTTAAGAATGTGACTAGTCATGGATCGTGAATAGAGGTCCTTATCATAATAAAAGGCGTACTATCTACAGCAATGTAATTGATAGTTTTCAGTATGAAAGCCTATCTTCCCATAAATCGGTGATCGTTACTGAGTGATGATGTGCATTTTCACATGTTAAGATGTGCTCAATGCGTTGGCTTAGATACTGTTTACGGACCTTAGTGCACCAATGCTATGAGAACAATTCTGAAGTCAGCCAGTGTATACTGACATAAGTACAAGCTGAATGCATATGTCTAGAAGAGCATGCCAAGCATAACACATTCCCACCTTTTGATGCAGCCTTTCCATCTTCTCAAGGTAGGCCTTTTCTGCAGCCTTAATAAGCGGCTCTGCTCTGTAAAATAGCATGGTTGTTATGAATAGACTGCACAATAATAAAAAAAAAGTTATGCAAGCTTAACAAGATCATACTTAGAAACGACGTCGCTGCTGATGACATACAGCTTTACTGATGCCTTGTTGATTTTGTTCTTCCAGAAAAAGCTTTTGCAGGCTGCTTCGTGAGCCGGTCTGTCATAAGAAATTCCAATTAATGAGACATGTTCTATTGCAACACAAACCTACACAAGATTGCAATTGCTGCTAATTGCATAGCAGAGCAGATTGAAGTAGAATTTAAATCAGGGAATACTAAAAAGCCAGTGTGCGATAAATTTCTGTTAAAAATGGTAATCTTTCAGGCCTACAGAAAAACAAACTAAGTGAAGTATTTATTTTCTGAGCTATTAGCAGTGTCACATGCTACACACGTGTCTGCAATGGATTGCTTTGTATGAGAATGCTCACAAAGCCTATATTTAGCTGGCCATCTGGCACAGCGTACTTACACCGTGTATTGTATTAGCTGGCTTCGGAACCATGCAGTCAATGATTTGTACATTTCAAGCTTCGCTTCCAACACCTGCTTTGGCAGTGCTAGTTTTCTGCAGCTTCTGTGACCCAGTACAAGGCTAACGCACAGTTGTGCACAAATGATTAGCTACGCTTTTGAACACTTCAATGAGAATAATGCATTACATCACAAGTTACACGAGTGCATAGAAATAAAGGTCATAAAAAACGCAAGCACGTGCTGTGAAATCCTGTTCGTGAATATTGCATGCGAATAATTCATGAACACTTGCATTGCTGTTGACATCAGTAAGAGAAATTTTGCATCAGTTAAACACGACACTGTTACTTTGCCCTGCACCAACACTCAGTATCGAACTCCAAGCTGTTGTGATTCATCGGTCGGCAGACTCCCTCATCAGTAGACTCATTTAGACTCGGATATAGCCGCGAGTCTGAGCGAGTCCAGGTGAGTAATACTTTGGCGAGTTTGAATCCGAGTGAGTTCAACCGAGAAAAATTTTAGTCAGTCTAAATGAGTCCGGTTAAGCAAAGTTTTGGCGAATGTGAGTCCGAGCGAGCCTTAATGACGAGGTGTACCTACTTCATGAGGAAGTCTGAGTGAGCTCCACATCAAACAGCTAATAGTATACACGTATGCTAACGTGACTCACTAACACATAGCCGTGAGTCAAGTGAGTAATATTTCGGTGAGTTCGAGCCTGACCGAGTCCGATTGAGGAAAATATTGGTGCGAGTTCGAGTGCGCCTTGAAGGCGTCGGTATATTTCATGAATTAGTCCGAGTGAGCCCTAAATTTTTTGCCAACATATGTCGTGAACAGTCGATTGGCTGTCTTGCCGCACTGATCAGAAAATGTAGACGGCAGAGTTCCCGGACAAAATTTGTTGAAACACAGCACATTGTCTTACGACTCAGAGCTTCTTAGAATTGACTGAAGTTTTAAGTGGAATCTCAACGCAGTACAGCTCCTATTCGTTGGCATGTCGACAACCCGTAAATCCTTTGATATGTCTTTCAAGTATGCGGGCCTTAGATACAACGCATCGCATGGTTTGTGCTGAAAGATACTTGTTTTTAGCACGTCCAAGCACCAAAATAAAAATATCCAAGCGCAAAAACACCGGTGATGGCACAGAAACTCTAAACGCACGAACACGAGAGCACGTCACTTACGTTGCGAGATGCAAGAGAAAGTTGTAGCTGCGAACGCTCAAAGCTTCGTCAACGTTTCTCCCGTGTTTCTCAATCTCCGCAGCGCAAAAGTAGCACCAAACTTTGGCTCCATCTTCCCAAAGCAAATCGTGCACTTCGGGTTTCTTCAGGAACTGCTTCGCTTCATGCACCTAGAAAGAAGGATCGTGTGTGGGAACAAAGATAAGATGACACGACAACTTCAGGCGTCAGCGCTTACTTTCTTGAGGAACTTCGCCAACACACTTCTGACAATTTGTTGATGTTTCTTCGAATACACGTGCTTCTTCCCAACGTTGTGGCTCACCCGGCAGAGTTCGCACAACGTGTACTGCATGAACGATTCGATGGTCGCCATGGTGCACTATAAATATCGATTATGAGAGCTGGGTTGAGTGCTAAGAATTGACGCAGAGCGAAATAAGCCACACCGATCGCACACGAAACGACATATGCCACCGATCTGGACACTTAACACAGCGAAAACCCAAATTGATATTTTGGTAAAAAATGTAAACAAATGTACTAGGTGTTGATGATGATATCAATGATAAAAAAGCCTGTAGTTATTCGTATGAAAAACCTATAATGCTGTACAAACTTTTAAAAGCAACCAAAAACACCCAAGTATTAAGAAAAACAATAAATAACAGTTTGTGTAAAGGTTTTGTATAACTGCAATGCTAAAAATTGAAACCAAAACAACAAAACTTGACGTGATTTCGGCTTCATTGCCAACGCTGGGCAGAAAAGCGCGCGAAAATGCCGCATTTTTGCGGGAAAGAACAGCTTGTGCGGGTAACGTAGGGCCACCTGCTAGTGCGCGTTAAAAGTTATTTCCCTCTTGAAAACGTAGTTGCGAGACTTTGCACTGTGCCATGGATGTAGCAGACCTTCGAACAGGACCCGTACAAGTCAAGGATGACATTGGGGACCGCTGCCAGAAGTTGTTTCAAGATTTTCTCGAAGAGTGAGTTGCCGCCGCTAAAATGGTGGCTCTTTAAAAATGTCGCGGACAAAGGCGCGCTGGCTGTCGCTGCTCTCAGACTTTTTGTGCACGATCGTCACTTGTTTCGCTTTATACGGGTGTTTCAAATAGCCCTTGCTAGCAAATAAATTATTCTTTAAGCTAAAGCTATTATCGTTTGGGAGCATTTTGTTTTTTATCTGTAGAAATATGTAAAAATATTCTCAGGTAATGCACATGTCTCTCCTCAACCATATTCTCCATAAATGTGCGTCGGTTTCTTTATCACATAAAAATAATTCGCGCGGTTGGCACACGCAGTCCCGTTGCCTGAGACTGTTCTTGTGTTCAGATCTCAAGGTTCGAGATCTAAAGTGAACTTGTTAGATCAACTATTCATGCCGGATGCACGAGTCGGAATTCCATTCGGGGAACTTGCGGCACAGGTGTACATTTTGCGTTTCGTAGGCCTCTTAAAGGCGTGCTCTGTTGAGACGATTTCCTGATGAACTAAGCAAGTCTGAATTCTTCGTTTAGTTTCCAATGTTCCCAAGTTTAGCTTTTGGTTTGCCTGGTTGGTTTATCTTACACGAATACATTGAAGGAACTGAGGAATTCTTGCACAGAATCTTTATTGGTTGCCTACACTAGTTTCTTGTTTTCATTTAAGGAGTACAGCTGCTAAGATTTTTCCTTTAATAATGAAAAATGTAATAAAGTTCACCAGTGGTCAGTAGGAAGCCAGTGGAAAAAAAAAAGGATTACAGAGTGGCAAAGAAATATTTTATATTATAATAAAGAACTGACCCACTACATTCATCATTACAATATGTACTGTAAATGCACTAAATTTCTGTAGAGGTCAAAGTAGTGCAGGTTGATGCAAGATCAAAAACAGAAGCGTGAAATTATGTACGAGAGAAGTGTTTTATAAGGTTGCTAGATTAAAACATTATTTGGCATGCATTTTTTACTCTTTGTTCACCAAACGAATGTTTGTGACCCATGCTTTATTTGTGCTTATATTCCTCACTTGGACAACTTGAGAGATAGCTGGTACTTTTCTGTAAGCAAGACATACCCCTCAATGAAACTTAGCCATTATGCATTATTATCCACACAATTCTTATTCGTATTAAGTTGGTTATTATTCCTTTAGCCATCTCACTTTGCTTTATTGTACACTTATTCATCGTGTCACTTAGTGAGGTCCATAGTATTGTATGTTTATGTTGGATGTTGCCTCAAATAGTTCTGTCTTGGCAAAAATGTACTGCAAGTCCTGACTTCACGCTTAACTGTATTTGTAAATATATTGCACGCAGATGCAAGAATGAACGGAATGAGGTCAAGTATGTTGAGGAAGCGAGGAACCTGGTGAAGCCAGAGCGTAACACACTCGAAGTGAGCTTTGCTGACGTTGAGCGCTTCAACCAGAGCCTTGCTACTGTCGTCCAAGAGGAGTATTATCGGTGAGTCACATTGATTACATTGTCTTGTTTATTAGTGGGAAGACAGTTTGCTACCCTTCCAATGTTAAAACACAAGTCACTGTGGCATTCCACTTTTTGTGAAGCCCTCCTTTCACTTTCTCATTACAGTGTGTACCCCTACCTGTGTCGTGCTTTACGCAACTTTGTTCGGGACCATGCTGAAGTGAATGTCGAAAAAGAGTACTATGTCAGCTTTGTGGACGTGGCTACGAGGCACAAGTAAGTACTTAGTGTGTAAATAAAAAAAATAAAGCATTGATGGCTCAAAAAACCACAACATTGTTAGCGTAGCTGCACATACAGGGTCATATACTATTCGAGGTAATGCCTGATTGGTATTGGTCAGTACTTTTATCTTGCTATAGCGCGGGGGGATGCTCTTGACGTCATCCGCCATGATCGCTAGCGTCGGTGTCGCCATTTTGGAGGTTGGAGTACTTACCGCACGCACATAAAACTTGCTTCATGTGCTGTGTCCGATATCCGTACGGTTACTTAGGTGTCTAAAGACCCCGTGTTTCGTCGTGCAGAATACATCCCGCAAGTTGAAGCACGAACAACAGGACGGGGCGTGCGAACGGACCTTGAAAATGGCATGGCGATGGTGTTGCCCCCCCCTTGCAGAGCTAGGCTCAGTGCATACTTCCTATTGGCTGATGTCGGTGTCTAAAGCACGATCAAATTAAGGTGGCAGTAGAAATTCTATTTCCAAGTGCTTATTACTGGGTAACAAGCCTTCCGTAGAATGAACTGAAGCTGCCCTAAATGAAATAAGCCGCGTTTATTGTTAATTGGCTCATTTGCCATGAAGACCATGCCAGCTTAACAAATTACAGTATGTGCACTAAAAAAATCTGCCATACCTTATTTTTGCCACATTGTAACAAATAATTTTGGCAAAAACATGAATTAGCAATTGTGAAGAGCTGCATAAGGTTCCTTGTGCTAGTGTCAACTGGCAGTGCACCAGTAACACTTCAGCACTATTTACGTCAAGCTTTTTGCTACGCATTTTCATTGTCAAACCCCCCACATGTTGCAGGGTGCGAGAGCTAACAACTGCTAAAGTTGGCAGCTTGTTGAAGATCAGTGGCCAAGTTGTGCGTACTCATCCGGTGCACCCAGAGCTTGTCAGTGGCACATTCACCTGCGTCGACTGCCAGACAGTTGTCAGCGGTGTTGAGCAGCAGTTCAAATACACACAGGTAAACCGTGGCTGACACTCCTTCTTATTCACCAGCTTTTACTCATACCAGTACTAAACCTAACCTGCTCATTCGAGCAGCACAGGCTACTAGGCTGATTACCTACTATGTTCGCTTGCTCATGTGCCCCCTTTTTTTTTTGTCTCTTTATCCTGCGATTACAGCCGACCATCTGCAGAAACCCTGTGTGCCAGAACAGGACACGTTTCATTCTTGACACAAACAAGTCAACATTTGTGGATTTTCAAAAGGTTCGCATTCAGGAAACACAGGCTGAACTTCCGCGAGGAAACATTCCACGCAGGTATGAGTCCATTTGCGAAATTCGCTTCTTTCAGTATAGCATGCATTACCAGCAAAAGCAGGATTCAGATGAAGACAGGTCTTGCACCGTTGCTGGTTGTAAAGAGAGTGAAAATGCGCTGACCTTGCTTGCCCCTTCTGTAAAATTTAAGAATGGGATTGCAAGGTTCACCCAGTATATAAAAATGCATTCATGTTTTTTTTTTTTTTTATAGCCTCTTTAACTCCACATTAGTGAAATTATGAGATTGTTTCCCATATTGATAAATTTGAGTAAATGAATTTTTACTCATTCAAGGGCTACCCTTTTTGTTATATCCCTTGTGTGGTCAGAAGTACTAAAGTGAAATGTTGAAGAGAAACAGTTTCCCAGGCATGTATATGGGCTTTAGAGCTATGAACGGCTTTGCAGTACGCGTGGTTGCAGGTTAGCAAAGCCTGCTTTTATTTTATCATTTCTTTTGCTGGTACATGTTTACTATGTAATCTAACCTGACTTCTTTTCTCTTTTATGCAGTGTGGAGGTTATTGTGCGTGCAGAGGCAGTTGAAGTAGCCCAAGCTGGTGACAGGTGTGATTTCACGGGCACGCTCATTGTAGTTCCTGATGTCAGCCAGCTAGCCACGCCAGGTGGGTGGAAATGCACTATGAGCAATGATCACATGAGCTCTAACAAAATGGTAATGCAGAAAAGCCATTTATCTCATTTTAGGCGATTATTCATTGCGTTTAATGTGGTTTTTGAGCCATGAAGGCAGCCATTGGGCTTTTTTTTTTTTTTTTTTTGCCTCGTCAGCGCTCAGTTTTAAAGATCCCTATACTTGGTATTGCTGTGAGTGATACTGTCCCAATGCAACAATGTTTTATTTACACAGCAATCTCTCTGTCACGCCGGTTTTGGGGCACGAAACTACGGCTACCCGTTACAAAGCGCAAGACCACCAATCATCATCATCATCAGTGTAGATAACAATTATGTTTTATACAACTTCATGGTTTCACTTTTGCCCTTTAAAGCATTTCATTGCTGATCACTCAGAAATTGAAATGCTATGCTTATAAGTCCAACTTATTATCTTAATTAAGGTATGCAGATTCTTGGAAATGTAAAAATGGTACTGCCCATGCTGACTCCATTGAATTACCTTGTCCACTTTAGAGGCATATACGTGCATGATAGTGAAAAAGAAGGTAAACAGTGTGTAGAATGAGCACAAAATTCCATAGTGTTTGCCCATGAGATAAAACCTAGTAGGAACTACGCATTTAATATGCTAATCTTAGAAAACATCTCCGTATTTAAACTGAGATCTATAGTAACTCATGTATCTTTACTATCACCTTTTTATGAAATGTAGCGATCTGAATTTAATTTTTCATGCACACTTTTATCTGTTCCTTAATTTGAGCACAGAAGCTTATGTAAGCAGAGGTGCCAGCTTTGAGCCCTGTCTTTTCTACTTCTTCCTCTCTGTGTCGTTTGTGCATCTTCCTTGGTGCATAAAATGCCACAAATCAGCTTACTTTTCTTTTTCATGCTTTCTCCCCCTTCCCCACTCTACCAACTTCTGTTAAGGTGTCAGATCCATGCCATTTTAAGCTGTCATGAAGCAGCCAGCTTCATTTCCTCTATTCTGTCCATCTCTTTCTGTTCTGTCCCTTATTCGTCTGTTCATATTGTGCTCCAGGTCTGCGCACTGAAAGTGCGGCCCACCACAAAGGCATGGAAGGTTTTGAGACCGAGGGTGTGCGTGGCCTGAAGAACCTTGGTGTGCGTGAGATGTCCTACAGGCTTGCCTTTCTGGCCTGCACTGTTGAGCAGACCAACCCCAGGGTGAGCAGGCATCCACGCACTGTACTGCGGTAGTGATATTTTATTTCTTGCCACTCCACCAAAAAGGAATAAGGTTGAACGGGCTGTACAACACCTGTGACATACTCTCTACAAGGCAGCGGAACCTAATGGTTGTGCCACAGACAGCTTTAAAATGTGACTGGCAGAGAGGTTCCTCCATTTTGTCACTAATGTTGAATCTGCTAAACTTCACATAAAAATCATTACAATTCAATCCCGGATATATCGAACTGAAAAAGGATCGCAAAATAGTTCGATATATAAATAAATTGAAGTATAAGATGTATACATATATGGCCTAAATTAGAGCATTTCAGGCTTTAAAAAAGTTTTCGAAGATCGTAACAAGCGCTAACATGATGATTCGCTCACAATAGAGAATAAGGTGTGAACGTCTAATTTTACAGGTCATCTCACTTAATTTCGTATGAAAATAGCTTGTAATCTTACCTTTTGCACACCACCAAGTTCAAGCCATTCTCAATATTATTGAAGCTTTCCAAACAAGCAAACTTAGCCCCTTCAGCCACAATCGCGGTTATCGACACTGAACATCGATGCAGGCTCCGCAGTGCGGTAAAAGGTTGGTTAGCGGCGGCAGTGCCAGCGTTGTCATGTTCATAACTGCACGGGTACACTTCCGCGGCACCAGCATCGTCAAACATGATTTAGGCATTGGTGCAGTCAAAAACAGGTACGTCGTCATCTGCACCGATGAAAACGCTCGTTGTCCAAGATTGTGCTCAGAAACGCTAATGATTTGCAGGATACACTGAGGCTTCATACGCCATTGTCAGTGGTCATGACGCACCCAATGTTGTCACCTGGCACTGAAGCCCACTAGGAAACAGTTCACGACTGTGCTTTATTCGACATTGCTCCAAGCGCCAGTCATAACTTTGATCACTACGAGTGGGTCAATGCTTAGTTCGACTTCCGAATGAGGATTTATCAGGAATGAGGGTCATTAGGCGAGAAGTACACAAGCCGCAAAAGACAACACCACAACGCTGCCCACAAATAGCAAAGAAAACAAGTCCCCGTTGTCGACATGTTGGGGATAGTGATGTCACTCTGGGCTCGGCAGCAGGCAGCTGCTTCTTTGGAGCGAAAAGCTAAAAAAAGCGTAGTCTCAAGATGTGTGTTCTAAAACTGAAAGCACCAAAAATATATCACATGGTTAGGCATCCCAAAGGCCGTGCTTGTCAAGCCCTCATGCCATTTTGCGCGAACAAATGGGGAAGGAAATGCAAAACAGGGAAGAGTCACATCGCATTCTCATTTGGTGTGCTCAGCAGTAGGTCTTTTTGAAGACCACTATGCCCACATGCTTCAGTTAAACCTGCATATAATTAATTCCTCAATATTTATTTATTTACAGTACCTTACAGAGCCCTTGAGGGGCATTGTGTAAGAGGGGCGGTACAGATAACATGTTAGAAAAATATATATACATAATATCTACACATACATAGGCAAATAATGAATATAATCAAAAATGCAGTTCAACTTATGAACATGTAAGCAAAATACACACTAGAAAAGTGAGTTACAGTATGTGAAGGTGAAATACAAAAAAAAAAAACTATTATGACAGTAACTACAACTTAGCAATAGTGCAAAAACATCGGCAACAGTCCTATAAACACTGATGATTACGAAGATGCGATAGAGCAGTTTTTGGTGCATAAGTATTTTTTAAGAGTATGATAGAACTTTGTGTGGTCTTGTTCTGACGCAAGATCATCTGGCAAATCATTCCACAAACGAATAGCTCGTGGAAGAGCCGACTGGTTGAAAGTGTTAGTATTGCCGTGCATGCGTGATAAGCTAAAGGTGTTATGTAGTCTGCTCGAAGTTCGATGTGCTAGATTAAGTTGAACAGATGGCATCATGCTGGTGTGGATGAGTTTGTGAAATAGTGATAAAAGTGAGATGTCGCGGCAAATTTTCAGTGGCTCGAGTGCAAGGCTATGTTTAATGTGTGTTACGCTAACGATAACAAAGTTTTTCTATTTCCCGGTCATGTATTTGTGACCTCTATGTAACAAAGTACCTACTGACTGGAGTATATTGAACTTGTGAATAAGGTACGACTCTATATTTTCTCTCTCTTGCGGACCGGAAGTTTGACTGAAGAATGTACAGTGGACTCCTCTTAAATGGCACAAGAAGGGGCTAGAAAATTTGTTCCATTTATGAGAGGTTTCATTTAAGCAAAGCCCACAAAATGAATTAAATATGACTTTATTTCAAAATCACCAACTGTGACTGACTGGACAGAAACATTTTGAAGTATGCAATACTACTATAGTTGATTAGAAAGAAAAGTGTTTCTAATATTGCTGACTCGGAAAAAAGGAGGTTATAACAATTTGCTTGACCTTGTTAGAGCACTTTCTCACATAGTAGGAGCCCATTGCTGAAAGGCTGGGCAGGAACTTTTTGCCACCATCATGTTCAAAGTAGCGCTGCAACAGGATGACAGGATCTCTTGCTGCACTGTCAGCCACTGAAATGGGCCCGGGATCACTCACCATCTCATTAGCACTTGAGCACCGGTCCTCACCTTGAACTTCAGTTATAGGTTCCTCAAGGCTGTCTTCTCATGTTCACGACAAGACGTCGATTGCTGCTCGGCGTAAATACATGTGCAATCGCTGAATTGGCTTGGCTAGGCTAGTTTTGGCATTTGTTTTATGGTTGCTAGACTGCCGTGGCCACTTATGTCATTAATGGATTTTGCCTGTTTTAGTTTCATTTAACCGATGTAAGCTAAAAAAAATGTTCCAATTACCTGAAAATTTTTATCATTAAATATATAGGAGACCAACCAAATGGCCCTAGATAGTTTCGTTAATGCGGCTTTCTCGTTTCACCGAGTTTCGTTGAATAGGAGTCCACTGTATGGTTTGAGATTGTCAAAGTTGTGTCCTGCTACATTGACATGCTGTGCCACTGCTTTCAGTAATCTCTTTGCTGTGTCCACGCAATGACCATTTAACCTAACATTAACAAGCTGTCCTGTTTCGCCAATGTACTGTTTATGACTATATGACTGTTAATGACAATGTTCGTATGTCGAGCCGATTTTGTGGTTTTAAAGAAGCCAGCCTCAATATGTTCATGCCTGCGCTTCTCATGCAGTTGGGAGGCAAGGCAGCATCGGCAGAAGAGCTAACCCCAGAAGCCATGAAGCAGCAGTTGACCCCTGAGCAGTGGGACCGCATTTACGCCATGAGCCAGGACAAGAATCTGTACCACAACTTGATTGCAAGTTTGTTCCCCACTATTCACGGTGTGTACGCAAGTCTGCTTGTCTTACAATTTCACTTGCTCAAAATTCTGTATTGCTGCTTTCCTGACTGCAGAATTGGTGGATGTACTGAGAGTCATGATGTAACATCAAAGGGGTACTGACACAAAAAATTTGGCCTCACGTTTTTCTGCTGCAGTGCATTGCTGTAGGGCTGTTAGTCATGACACGACACATTGTTTTCTGCAGGATGGGGTTTTCTAGGCACTTGGATGTCATTATAAGTGATTGTATGTACTGCCTTTCTGTTGAAGGCACAATATTTTGAGTTCAGACTTGCATATGCAATCATGAAACAAAATTTCTTCATATCTAATTACCCTCATGGTTGTCAGTATGGCTATTCCCCTAAGAACCCAAGTATTATATATAGTTTTTTCTGGTTCTAGATGCGAAATTTATGCCCCATATTATATGTGGATCCCAAGAATCGTCCACCAAAAATCGGTTTCGATTTCGGCAATGCGTGGCGCTATCATCATCATCAGGCCTCTGCACTAGGTAGCGCTAGTGTTAGTCGTACATCATGACGGACACGATTTCCGAAGGCGGTATTCGGCTGCTTTTAAAAGAAAGGTCATGTCAGCTGCCAAAACAGTATTTTCCCTAATAATTACAAAACTCTTTCCAGTAGATATCTATATGCCATTTTGAAAGACCACCTGGCAAGATTAGACATAAAGATTGTAATAGCAACGGATGCTTCAGTTCGCGAAGAAAAGGCAGGAGTCAGAATTGCATCTTCAGTGTTGGATTGGTCTTTTTCGATTCGTTTACCAGATTTTACACCTATTTATCAAGCGGAATTACTATCAATTCTCTTAGCGTTACGAAAATTACTTCAAGCAATAACAGATGCTATTATTCTTTCAGGCTGCTTGTCTGTGTGTAGTTCATTAGCTGCGCCTAATATGTCCAATGCTTTAAAAGTATTTTACGACCTTGCCTCAAGACATTTACGACTCATTCGCTTAGTGTGGATACCAGGGCATAAAGGTTTAACCCTCAATGAATATGCAGATGCACTCGCAGTGGCCTCACATAATTATCCCATAATTTCTGTATTACTGACGCTAGCATTTATCGCCGTGGCACGCTTTGAAAAATTTGTCATGTCAGATCACTTTGAAAATTCTCGATTGGCAACATCGGATTTTTCCCATCTTAAGTACCCTTGAAAAAATCGATGGTGCTCCTCTAGAACGGCGGAGATATCAATTACGAGACTAAGATGCCGAGTCTCCCCTCTGAACTTTTATCTACACAGGTCTGGTCTGGCACAGTCTCCCCTATGCCTCCACTGCAACGAGAGTGAATCCCTTCACCATTTCCTCTTAACATGCAGGTTATACACAAACCAACGGAGGAGACTGTTAGAAGAACCTCTCCGTAGGTTGGTTCTAAATCTATTCCTTCCGGTGGTCCTCTCCTTTGGAGCAACTGAAAAGGGATTTATCCACAGGAGTGTTTGCGAGGCCGTATGCGACTTTCTAAAGGCAACAAAACGATTAGAATGTTAAGCTGAGGCATAAATTCACTTTATTTCAAATTATATTAGCCTGTTCGTTCTTTTTATTACCTCTATTTTATTTCTAATCTATCGTTTTCCAATCGGTTCTTTGTTTAAACATCGTTATCTAAATAATCTGGGTGGTAAAACAACTCCACCTCACAAATGAGGCACCGTCCGTTTCATGGCCGATCCCCCGTGATGGGTTGCGCCAGGAATCTGAGGAACAACCAACCATAGGCAACTGTGCTGCGGGGTGGCCGTTCAGCGTAGATGAGCAAAGCATTCGTGGCGAGGGGAAACAGAAGGAAGCCCTCCTTGTGTGCAATGTCCTGAGAGTAATTTCTCCAGGGGCCAGGAAATGGAGTTTTCTGGTACTGAACAGGAATTGATGGACTTCAAGAGCTATGGAGCACTGCTCAGGCTCCCATCCATACTTATGCTCGTAGTGTTTTGGTGTTGCCTCACTGATGCGACTGCTGCATGACTTCTGGGCAGAGTTCGTCGTCACCCCGGTAGGACATCCCAACTGTAGCCGCTTGATATGTGCCTGAATGAGCCATTTAAGTACCACATCAAGCACATGTTAGTATTAGCATAGCTTTGTTCATAATGCAATAGATTGTTAGTGTGCACCACCTTTTTGTGCTTCCTTATCAGTCAACATGTGTACTATTTGTTTATTATTATTTTGCAACTTATGCCTTCCGAGTAGTGCTGTTGTAGGTGTCTGTAAATCTGTACTCAGTTCAACTGGCTTATGTCTGCAAACATTGCAGGAAAAGAGTGCAAAAACGTCTTTTTGTGCTTCGTGTACTTCACTCCACAGGCAACGACGAGATAAAGCGTGGTATTCTGATTATGCTCTTTGGTGGAGTGCCTAAGACAACGGAGGAAAATACCACCCTGAGAGGCGACATCAACATCTGCATTGTGGGTGACCCCAGCACAGCCAAGAGCCAGTTTCTCAAGTAGGCACTGCGTTTGGTATTTATGGATTTAGCGAGCATGCTCTTTAGTGGCCATCAGCATGCCCGCTGCAAATTTTATTGCTATACAGCCGCACGACATGCTATTGCTTTCACGGCCTTTTATTATTTAAAAGTTTAGCCAGCTCCACTTCACGAGCACCGTCGAAACAGCGAAGCCTATGCATGTGTTTCAACAAGCTATATCGTACTCTTATATTTTTCAAGTATTCCTTTCGTCAACACTCAGCTTTGACCTCTTGCACGAACATCGTCGTTGGCTGGGCCACCACGTGCCTGCTCTTGTGTCAACTCTTGCTGACTCACACGTCAGACACCTTCTTCATCGAGAGAATGAGAAATGTTTGCTATCTTGAAAGCACCAACTCCTGAACACTAGCACTGATATGCTCATTCATACTCCACTGTGCCTCGCTGTCACCCCATCTTGTTGCATTTCTCGAAGGTTCACGCCCCTCAACATCCTCCTCCCTCCACCTCGCAGTGCATGCTGTCCTTCCCTTCCCACCGAAGCTCAGTCTCGCCACAATGCAAGGCCACGTGATCAGGGCTAACACAATGCCAGACATGAAAACCTCGGCTAAAAAGAGCTTTTCTGTTAATACATTTAAAGAGGCATTGGGTATTGTCGGGTTTTAACGACCCGAAACCACCATGCTGGGTAAATCTAGATAGTCAACATCCTACAAGAGTGCATGTAGAATTTTTGGCATGTCAAGCCAAGATACAATTGAACACATCCCTTAATTGATCGTACTTGTATGTATTGATTGCAAAAATCTAGTGCTGAAAACATATTTGATTAGCTCATTTTGTGCATGATTCAGCTGTTATATTGATGACATTATCTGCCTACCGATTATATTATGCAAGTTTACTTGCCACATTCACAGAATGTTACAGGAGCGCTTGAAGGTAAATCCCTGATACACCAGTGATTTTCGTGTCACAATGTTCAAGCGCTCTTATGCGATGGGCTTTAAAAAAATGATCAAGACAGAGACGGGTGGTCAGATAAAGTGAGGGTGTTTTGATATCAGTACACTCGAACCTCATTATAACAAAGTTGCACCTCACACCTCACCTCAAGTTCGTTGTATCTAAAAATTCGTTATAAAGGATTATTCCTAACACTACATCTATTGCAAGACTATTTTTCATTTACTTCGTTATAACCGATATTCTGTTATATCCAGTTACGTTATATCGAGGTTTGAGTGTAGTGCTTGATAAGAGAACATGATACTGTTACTATTGATGAAACTATCTACAAGCACGCGATAGATTTTTCTTTTTAGATTTGTGGGTTGAACAAATAGTACCTGGATGCAACCTTATGCATTAGGTACTACAGTTGCCGACCATTTATTCGGACGCTGTAAATTCGGACACTCATTTATTCGGACACCTTTGCAGCTCCAGAGGCCCTACAGTGCATCATTCGAACACCCCATTGTGTGTCAGATTTTTAAACCCTAGCTGGCTGATCAAGTGCGACGTCGAATGCCGTGACAAGCTGTCTGCGATGATTACCGTAAATACCCGTGTATAATACGAAATTTCTTTTCCTAATATTGGCGTTACAAATTTCCGCTTTGTACTACGTGCGGATCCGAACGAAAACTTGCTCGAAAAACGAAGTTGGGCTTGAAGTTTTGGTTTCGTAACTGCCGTTTGGCTACGGCTTCATTTTGTCTATGAGTGGCTACGGCTTGGCTTTGTTACCTTCGCACCCTCGCGTTGCAAGAGTGAGCGCTAGAACCATTTCTTTCTTTGTTGTTGAGTTTTTTGAGCGTGTACTTGGACAGCGGACGTGTGAACCTCGCTGTGTTCTGTGCCTCACTTCGCAAAGGTGCGACATGCCAGGACACCGAAACCAGTACTCGGCTGCATTCAAAAGAAAGGTCATCGCAGCTGCTGAGGAAATCAGCAACAGTGCAGCCGGGAGACAGTTCGGAGTCGCTGAGGGAAGTGTCCGTGGATGGTGACGACAGAGAGAAGCCTTTTCCGCATGCAGTGGAAAGCCAAAAAGCTTTGCGATCCAAAGAAAGGGGCCTTTCCAGAGATTGAACTCGCACTGACAGAGTTCGTTCGACAGCAGCAAGCGGCGCACTTGCCAGTCAACATGGAGTTGATGCAGATGAAAGCGAGGGAGCTGGCAAGAAAAAAGGGGATGTTGAGCTCTGACTTGAAAGCCAGCAAGCAATGGATCTCCCGTTACATGTGCTGAGCCGGATTTTTCCTGTGCTGGCGAACCTCCATTTTTTAGAAGCTCCCTGAAACCTTTGAAGAGCTTCTTATCTCATTTCAACGCAATGTGATTATGTTGCTCCTCTCGCAAAACTTCCAGCTGGGACAAATCGGCAACGCCGATCAAACGCGAGTTTACCTGGACATGCCATCGCCCCTTACAGTTCATGAGAAGGGCTCGAAGCAGGTTAGCGTCTGTCTGTACCACCGGCATTGAAAAAACGCGTGTCACAGTCATTTTATCATGCACGGCGGACGGCCACAAGCTCCCACTTTATGTCGTCTTCAAGTGCAAGACAATGCCAAAAGGGGAGGAGCTACTAAAGAATGTGATCGTGAGATGCCACGATAAAGGCTGGATGAACGAAGATCTTGTCCTAAACTGAGTAAAGTCTGTGTGGTGCAGACAGCCTGGCGCCCTGCTGTCTTTTTCGTCCATTCTGGTGCTGGACGCGTTTCGCTGCCATTTGGCCAATTCAATGAAGAGGCTCTTGTGCGACTGCGGCACTGAACTGGTCGTGATCCTGGGTGGGATGGCATCTCGACTGCAACCTCTTGAAGTTAGTGTAAATAAGCCGTTCAAGTATGCGGTTATGCATTGCTATGCCGAAAAGATGCGCTCAGGTGAGCCTGCAGTGACGCCGACCAGGCGGCTTAAACGGGCATCGCCGGCCACGCTATGCAAATGTATCGTGGATGCTGTGGGGATGCGCTATTTCGAGACCCCACAACGTTTGGGCAAGCATCCCAGAGGACCTTGTTTGCCGTTCCTTCAAGAAGTGCAGCATCAGTAATGCCCTCGATGGCACAAAAGACGAGCATCTATTTGAGGATTTGTCTGACAAGGAAATGTCCGAGGAAAGCGCAGTTGAAGACGACAGCAATTGACATGGCGGATGTGTGATCAATAAATGTGTTTTTGGCGACCTTTCCTACGTCGTTTTATACGCGAGTACTTTTTTTCTTTTCGCTCCTTTAAAATTTGGCTTCGTATTATATTCGGGTTCGTATTATATGCGGGTACTTACGGTACAATATTATTCCTATGTTGCCAGCACTGGCTATGGCTGGAGATAGTTCCAGTGTAAAAATCTACACAGAAATTACCACTGTTGATTTTGAACACCGTCTTTGTTGGTTGCACCTTACGACTTTATTCAACTAAGTATCCATTGAATGGCTACCACGGCCAAATCGCTAGCCAAGCCACCTTCAGAGTCAACTCTGTGTGGCATATGAGAATGACTGCACGTATGACATGGAGGAAGACAGAACTACCCAACTACACCGACTACTCTATAAGCACTGCAGCACGATGTAGGCTAATGTCATTCCCTTTTGGTGTATGAGAGTTGGTGTTGTCAGTTGTTTCTGTTGCTATGCCTGATTTTCATCTTGTGCTTTGTATCTCACCCTCGTTTGTCGCTTGACGAGCAAGGTTTAAACTGCTGAATGGCTTTGACAACATGCACTCTATCCGCATCGTTGGTGCTAAGAAAAAAAAAATGCGGCAACTACAAGACATAGACGACAGCAAAGAAAGGTGGGATTATTCACCAGGTGTTAGGCGGCTGACCTCAATCTGATGATGCTCAGGAGTTTTTCCCAAGTTTGAAGATGATGAGGTCGTCGGTCAGGTCCTCAAACTAGCACAGGTGGACAGCAGCTTCCATGAAGTGTTGCCCGCACTATTATAAAAAATGTGTTAATAAAGGCACTTTTTTGATAGTGAATTGCTGAATAATTTTCTTCTTTTTTCTTTTTTGGACTCGCAATCATTTGCACTTTTCAAGGGTTCTCGCTGAGTCCGAATAAACGGTCAACAACTGTGTTGAGTTTTGGCCTAGTGTTTGGTTCCCGTCACCATTTTTCGGCTGAATCAGAGCAGCTTACTGTTGGTACTTTCAGGCAAGTGTCCGAATTCGCACCGCGAGCCGTATACACAAGTGGCAAGGCATCAAGCGCAGCCGGTCTCACAGCAGCTGTCGTTCGTGATGAAGAGTCTCATGAGTTCGTCATTGAAGCTGGTGCACTCATGCTGGCTGACAACGTGAGTGAATCGCTCGCATATACATCAACCCTGTGCTTCTCCAAAGGACACCTGTAAAGAAAGATATTTTACCAAAACGCAATAATTTAAAATATGTTTTTAAAGGATTGATGTTTCTCAATAAGTGGTGTAAAAATTACTGTTTTATGATTACATGACGAGGCTCGTCCCACAACGCAAACGTTCTAAGAGCCATTGAACTGTTCTCACTCATTGTCCTTGCAAATTTGTTTTGTTGCACAACTGCTTTTATGCCGACCTGAGTAGTCGCAGAGTTCTATATATGAGGACAGCATAGTACATATATAGATGAGATAGTCCAACTCCTATTTCACAGATGATGTGCTATTTGTTGAGATTGGCTAGAAATGAAGGTGGAGAAAACTTGCGCTTGAAAGAACTGCCGTGGATCGAGAAGCTCTGGATTTGAAATGGCACAAGTACAACGTTGCTTACGAGCTGTGGTAGCACATTCAATTAGTGTTGCGATTCGATTCTTGTCTCTTCTCGAGGAGAAGTTGCTGCTTTGTATGTTCACACGTTTCCTGCATTCATTCTCAGGGTGTCTGCTGCATCGACGAGTTTGACAAGATGGAACTCCGAGATCAGGTTGCCATTCACGAAGCCATGGAACAGCAGACTATTTCAATTACCAAAGCTGGTGTCAAGGTAAGCTAGCTTTTTCCCATCTCCATTTCATACATCAAAGCTAGCAAGACTTCTTGCAGTAGACGCTTTTGCACCAAGAAATAGCGCAACGATTTGACAACCTGTAGTGTGATTTTTTTTTTTTTGTTTTAGAGTGAGTAGATGCCTCGTGTGGTTGAAACAATGGAAAGATGCCTTAGAAATTTGTGGAAAGTGTGAAAGAGTGTGACGGTTTTTCGTGCCTCAGAAATAAACCCCCTTTTTTATATGGTTGTCGAATAGTTGTGCCCAATCACTTAAAGGCTCTTTGTTTTTGCATTGTAGCCTCCATGATTAGTTCTGGTAGCGCGCGGCTGGAGTCATTCATGGAGGCCACATTTACAATAATGAAATCCAAGCATGAGATGTGGAAGCTTACTCATTTCGCTGACCAACCAAACTTCCTGCACGGCTTTCACTTGATTGCACCCAATGTATAAAAATGGTATGCAGTATAAGCACATACAATATGTATGCATTACTGACTGCTTCTTTGTTTTGCAGGCAACTTTGAATGCACGAACGTCCATCCTAGCAGCAGCCAATCCAATCGGGGGTCGCTACGATCGTACCAAGTCACTGCGACAAAACATTGCATTGTCGCCCCCTATCATGTCACGCTTCGATCTTTTCTTCATCTTGGTGGATGAATGCAATGAGGTGAGCTTCTTTATTGTTTCTGCTTTTTCACTTTGGCTAGCACTGGCTAACACCTCACTTTGTAAGAGCTTACTTTCAATACCTGAGCACAAGACCCATCATGACTGAATATTGCAAAACAAGAGTTTTCTTGTTTTTATGTCTATGATAGCAGGGTCTTTTTAAAGAAAAGATGTTAAAAAAATTGTTTTTACTTATAGCGTTAATACAACATAAATTACGCTTACTGTATTTACTCAACCGAAACATAGGGGGTGGTTTAGGGAAAAAAATAAAAAATACAAAAGAAATGTGTGCATAATTGCACTTTTTAGACATCTTGAACTTCAGTATTTGGATGTAACGTGAGGGTCGACGTGAGGTAGCAAAAGTCTGGAGGAAAAAAAAAAACTTGTATTACATTTTAATAAATATGGTATGCCCTTTTAGTGGCATCACCAACAAAGAAACAAGAATTTTGCAATACGAGATATGCCTGCTTATCCAAGCGCATAGTTTGAGGAAGTTTGAGTGAGAGAAAGAAGGGAAGGGTGATAGAAGTCACTCAGACGAAAGGTTGCTTTGCTACTCTTAACTAGAGGTGTGCGAATGCATGATACAATGAAGGTGAGAGATTATCTTTCAGACAACAGCACTGCAGCAAGCCGCCGAGTCTGGTGTTCCTTCAGAACGCGTAGATGCGGTGGACAGGGCACGTATGTGTGATGATATGTAGAAAGTGCTGAAAACGCTTTTAATGATACATGCTATGAATTGATATTGCAAAAGATCACACTAATGATGGCACTGATAAAAGGAAATGTGAGCCTTTGTGCATTTTCATGCATGTGCATATTTTACTCACTGTTTGCAACTGACAGTCTCTGCATTAGATGTGCCTTTCAATAGCGCCAAAGTATACTGTTGATAAAGCTGTGATATAGTAAAAGCTGTGTTGTAGCATACAAGCTGCTGATACTGCCGTGTTTTGCATTCATCGACTAGTGCACAATAAGTTGTTACTAGGCTTGTGCGAATAGTGATTTTGGTCGAATAATTTTCCATCAAGTTTAAATAGTATACAGTAAAAGCTCGTTAATTCGGATTTCACGGGACCGGAAAAACTGTCCGAATTAACCGAATGCCGAAATAACGAATGAACAGGGAAAACAACATTTAAAATCAAGCTGCAGAAGCATACCTTTACTTGTTGAAGTATTTTGTATTTGTCGTCTGCGTTTTTGCGCAGATTCCGGCTGACATCACTATTTTTTTTAACTGTTCCAAATGGCCAACAGCACGCAAGCTGTCGGGAGTGTTCAGGCAAGCGTCCTCTATTATTAACAGCGCCTCCGAGACTTCCCGTGAGGTGCAATGAGGTCGCGGCTGTATATCCTCGCATGATTCTTCGTCCGAATCGTGGTCTTCATGGGCGCCCGTGACATCAATAATAATCTCTTGATCGGTTAGGAGACCACTCGTGGCAACACCATGATCAATCGCGATGTAGTCTTGAAAGGTCACATCTGTAGGAAGGACAGCATCGAAAGTCGGGCAGTCATCGTCGGTGGACTCGGCTGACACCTCCTCGATGCCATCGTCAGCTACTGCTGCATGCTCGGGCCTCACAAAACCACTGTGCCGAAAACAGTTGGCGATGACTTGCGGCGGAGTGTTTTTCCACACGTGGGCGATGATGTGCACTGCGCCGAGTATGTCCACTTGACACAACTTTCTAGCTTCTGAGCATAGGATCATTCGCTCTAGCAGGTGCTTGCGGTACTTCGACTTCACGTAGTGAATGATACCCTGGTCCATCGGCTGAAAAGCAGACGTAGTGTTGGGCGGCGAAAAAACGACTTTGATGCTCTTCATTGGACTGTACAGTTATGGGCACTGCAGTTGTCAACAACCATAATTATCTTGCGGTCCTTCGACGTGAAGTGCCGGTTCAACTGCTGCAGCCAGCCGCGAAAAATGTCCGATGTCATCCATGCCTTCCTGTTCGCTGTGTACTCGACAGGAAGGTTTTTCACGTTCTTAAAACAACGTGGCTTAAGCGCCTTCCCGACGACAAGTAGTGGCAAGCGCTCCGTGCCAGTCACATTGGCGGCAAGAAGCACAGTTATCCTTTGCTTGCACTTCTTGCCACCAATGCACGAGTCCCCTTTGAAAGTCACCGTCCTGTCGGGCAGAGCTCTGAAAAATAGAGCAGTTTCATTTGCATTGAACACGTCACGTGGTTCATATGCGGCGATGTGCTCCAGCAGCTTCACATTTCTCCACTCGGTGGTCCCGCTTTCGTCAACACTGGCCTTTTCGCCGCACACACTCCTGAAGACAAGTTCGTGTCTCTCTCGAAACCTCGCAAACCACCCTTCTGACGCTTTGAACGATTCAATGTTCATCATTGCAGCGTACTTCTCACCTTGTGCCATGATGAGAGGTCCGCTCAAAGGCAGATGCGCGTTGCGACAGTCAGTAATCCACCGGAGCAAAGCTTCTTCGAGCTGGGGATGAGCTGCGGTTCGCAACCGCTTTCTAGAGGCATGAAACTTCTCGCTTTCGAAGGCTTGTCGAATCTGTTGTTCATTTTTCACGTACGTTCCCAATGTGCTCCGCTTCACGTTGTACTTGGTCATAACCTGCTGTCGCGATTCGCCGTTCTTCAGTGTTTCCGAAATTTCCACTTTAGTCGCCAAGTTCTTCGCGTCGTAGTTCTGCCGCTTTTTCGGCGTTGCCATCACTGTAGCGCACGATGGTGGTGGCATGCAAATACGGTCACAATGGAAGAAAAAGAGAACTCCGCAAGAAGAGATGGTTCCGACACGACAACACAAGGAAAAATGGCGTCGGAGGCGCTGAGTGGAGAAGAAAGAAGACGCCGTCGTTCGGTGACGCTGCGATCGCCCCCACTAATTTATGATGATGGCGATGCCACTCAGGTTTCAGTTTCACTCCAGTGGTGCCAGCGCTGCTTTGTCACTTTTTTGTGTAGCAGCAGCCGTCAGCATTTGTCCGAATTGCGGTGCGGAGCCGAATTCCGATGAAATAACAAAGGTTTGGTCCCGTAGATTAACATGCACTTTGGCCGGGACCAATAGAGCCGTCCGAATTATCCGAATTTCCGAATTAACGGGTGTCGAATTAACGAGCTTGTACTGTATATGGCATATAAAGAAAAATGGGCACATTTATCATGACCTAACTAACCTGCACAATATTTTTTTAAATTGAAATGAGGTCTCTATGCATATGCCTTTTTTTTCATTCAAAGGAAGTCTAAACAACTTTAAACAATTTTGAGTAGTAGCAAGTTTTGACGTTCTGTAGGATGCGGGTGATGACCAATAAAATATGTATTATTTTAAAATTAATTATACTTAGAGCATACAAGCCATTCCAACAAGCTTTTAAGCTTTAAGAAATGATAGATTGATTTCAGGCAAAATGTTCATTTAAATTCGAATTAAAGCTTTGCGGCAGAGCGTGTTTCTCCTGGAAAGGTGTTTTCGCGGCTTAGCACTTCTACATTGCAGTGAAACCATTTTTACAGGCAGTTACGTGCGGACTAATATACATCTATTCGTTCACTGTGAATACTTCGAAATTTTCAATACCTTAAATTTGAATCGAAGCGAATTCGAATAGTCTACTATTCGCTCGATGATTCGAAGCATTTGAATATTCGCACAAGCCTAGTCGTTACAGCTATTGAACTTATGAGGTGAAATGTTGACCGAAGCAGCCTTTGCATTTTAACTGTATACACTCAAACCTCATCATAACCAAGTTACATCTCACACTAAAATAGCTTCATCATATCCAAAACTTCGTTATAAAGGTTTATTCTTAACACTTTGTCTATTGAAAGACTTGAAAAGGGGTTTATTGGTGACTGTTGCGACGGTGGTCCTACGATGAAACACGATCGGGAAAGAGCAACGGTCAAGCAGATGCCGGCGATGATCAGCACGAGCCGAGCGAGAGAAGCCCAGCACCCAGTACCCAAGCGGTGGCGATGTTGCTTGCCAACAATGCGTTTTCTTCTTCACAATTTGCCCCCGCCGAAAAAAAGCCATCCTGGCGACCTAAGAGTCCGGAGGCAGAGGGCTATGATATGGCTTAAGGCGGGCGACGTGGACGATGTCACGTCCACGCCAGCGCATGTCGTCAGATGGGGAAAGTAGTTCAATGAGAAAATTCACCACCAGCGAGGTTTGCTCCAAAACGCGGTATGGGCCCTCGTACTTTGGAACGAGTTTTGAGGAAAGGCCGGGGTTTGGTAAGGAACGGCCAGCCATACAAGTGATCCCGGGAATAGCTGTGGCTTTGTGAAGAGTCGGCGTTGTTTTCTTTCTGGCGCTGCTGTTCTTGTGACGTAAAGGTGCGTGCGAGTTCATGGCACTCTTCCGCATTTCGGGCAGCTTTGGACACAGATGGCCATTCGGATGCGTCAGGATGGTATGGAAGGAGAGTGTCGATGGTGTGGGATGGTTCGCGTCCATAAAGAAGAAAGAAAGGTGAAAATCCAGTGGTAAACTGTGCTGCGGTGTTGTATGCGAACGTGATGAATGGAAGAGTGCGATCCCAGTTAGTATGATCCGATGTCACATACATCGCGAGCATATCTCCAAGGGTGTGGTTAAATCTCTCCGTGAGCCCGTTAGTATGCGGGTGGTATGCCGTAGTCTTGTGATGAACAACATGGCATTCAGAAAGCAGAGACGTGACGACTTCTGATAGGAAAGCTCGACCTCGGTCACTTAGTAGTTCTCGAGGTGCACCATGTCGTAGTATGAAGCGATGAAGCACGAAGGATGCTACGTTCCGCGTTGTGGCACTTGAAAGGGTGGCGGTCTCAGCGTAGCGTGTTAAATGGTCCACAGCGACTATGATCCACCGATTTTCATCTGATGTTGTCGGTAGAGGGCCATAGAGATCAATTCCGATCCGATCGAAAGGTTTGGCAGGGCACGAAAGCGGTTGAAGCGCACCGGACGAGTGGAAAGGCGGTGACTTGCGGCGTTGGCAGTCAGGGCAGCCCATATCGAATTTTCGAACAAAATTATACATTCCGCGCCAGTAGAAGCAATGGCGAATGCGTTCGTAAGTTTTGAAAACTCCGGCATGACTACATTGGGGATCGTCGTGAAAGGAGGCGCAGATTTGTGATCGCAAGCTGCGCGGGACAACCAAGAGCCACTTATGACCTTCAGGGGCGTAGTTGCGTCGGTGTAGCAGCCGATCACGTATGGCGAAATGAGCAGCTTGACGTCGGAGAGATCGTGGTACCGCAGTGGTTGACGATTCAGAGAGACAGTCAAAAAGGGAAGCGATCCACGGGTCCTTGTGCTGTTCACTGGCAAAGGAGTCGAGGTCGAGAGATGCGAAGTAGTTGGTACCAGTGGTTCCGCAGGCCGAGTCGGGAGGTAAAGGCGAACGCGACAGGGCGTCGGTGCCAGAATGCTTGCGTCCGCTGCGATAGATGACGTGAATGTCGTACTCCTGGATTTGCAGTGCCCACCGAGCTAGGCGGCCAGAAGGATCCTTCAATGTGGCGAGCCAACAAAGTGCATGGTGGTCCGTTACCAGGTCGAATGGGCGACCGTACAAATAAGGGAGGAACTTGCGAAGCGCCCACACTAGCGCCAAGCACTCCTTTTCAGTAACGCTGTAATTGGCCTCAGCTTTAGTAAGCGTGCGACTCGCATAAGCAACGACGTATTCGGAGTAGCCCGGCTTGCGTTGGGCGAGGACAGCGCCAAGACCAACACCGCTAGCGTCTGTGTGAATTTCCGTTGCAGCTGTTGGGTCGAAATGCCGAAAAATTGGAGATGTTAGCAGACTACAGAGCGTGGCAAACGCAACGTCGCAGTCAGGAGACCAGGATGAAAGGTCTGCGTCACCGTGTAGGAGGTTGGTCAGTGGTGACATGATCGACGCAAAATTTCGCACGAAGCACCGGAAGTACGAGCATAGTCCAACAAAACTGCGTAATTCTTTCAGTGTAGTAGGTTTCGGGAACTCAGCGACTGCTCGCAGTTTTGCAGGGTCGGGTAGAACACCACGCTTGGACACGATGTGTCCCAAGATGGACAGCTCTCGCGCGGCGAAGCGGCACTTATAAGGTTCAGTTGGAGCTCAGCGTTGGTTAAACACGTCAGAACCAGTTGGAGCCGAAGCAGATGTGTAGGAAAATCGGGAGAGAAAACGACAATGTCGTCGAGGTAGCATAGACACACAGACCACTTCAGTCCACGCAGTGTGTTGTCCATGAGTCGTTCAAACGTGGCAGGAGCATTACAAAGCCCAAATGGCATTACGTTAAATTCGTACAGGCCATCTGGTGTAATGAACGCAGTTTTCTGGCGATCAGCTTCTGCCATAGGAACCTGCCAGTAGCCCGATCGTAAGTCTAAGGAGGAGAAGAACTCGGTTCCTTGGAGGCTGTCCAGGGCGTCGTCAATGCGCGGTAATGGATAGACGTCTTTCCGCGTCACCTTGTTTAATCGCCGGTAGTCGACGCAAAATCGAATCGATCTATCCTTCTTTCAAACTAGAACGACTGGAGGTGCCCAAGGACTGTGCGATGGTTGAATGACACGACGGCGTAGCATCTCTTCGACCTGGTCATTGATGATGTTCTGCAGCAGAGACACGGTACGGTCTTTGACGCAATGGCTGGTGCGAACCGGTGTCAATGTAGTGGTGCACTGCGGAAGTCCGACGCAATTGCGGCTGAGAAACGTCGAATGAATTCGCAAAGTGCTGGAGGAGATTAAGAAGCTCGGCGCGTTCATGGGCACTTAAGGTGTCGGCGATGGAACTCGAGAAGGTGTCACTCGATGAGCATTCTAGAGGGGAAAGGGCGTGAAGTTCGGTCGAGGCGCTACTGCACGATTCGTCTGGCATGTTAAGGAATAAAGAGGAATCGAGGTACTCCACTCGACCGAGACATTCGCCGGCAAGTAGCGTAAGCGGTGCAGAAAGGTTGTTATGGACGAAAATATTGCTTCGGTCAGCAGTGACGTCAAGTGTAGCGAAAGGCAAGGAAACGGCTCTGCGGCTCATGAAGATGTCGGAAGGTGTAAACATTACTGTAGCATCGTTATGGTCATCGCAGCAAACAGGGACAACGGCAAGAGAGGCTGACGGAATTTCAGTGTCTTCATGTACGACGAGTTTCGGGGACCGCTCAAAAGTTTCGTGCAAAGGCTCGCCAGACAGGTGCAAAAATTGAACTTCAGCGCGTGCGCAGTCGATGACGGCATGATGATGTGACAGGAAGTCCCACCCGAGGATAACGTCATGCGAGCATACCGAAAGGACGATGAACTCGACATCGTACATAGAGCCTTGGATGAATATGCGGGCTGTACAGGTTCCGAGAGGTCGAACTGGTTGTGCGCTAGCCGTACGAAGCGATAGTCCAGAGAGCGGCGTGGTCACTTTGCATAGGGAGCGGCAGAGCTGGGCGGCTATAACAGAAACGGCAGCACCTGTGTCGATGAGGGCTAAGGTAGAAACACCATCGACAGATATGGCGACGACGTTAGTAGATGAAGTGCGAGGGCTTGGGCATTTTGACGACGGCGCAGTTCTTGCCTCTGGAACTGCGGCGTTCAGTTTTCCCGGTTGGAGGAAGCGGGTCGGGGATGCATTGAGGACAGAGATCGCCTGCGAGGAGACGGCGAGCGGGGAGAGTGAGTCGGAGATGGGGGCTGGGGTGACTGAGACTCGGAAGGTTAGTGTAGCCACACTGCGGTGAGGGGTAGGGAGCAGGTAGGTGCGTGGGCTGCGGATCATACGGTAACGGCCAAGTAGCGTTGTGTTGCCATTGGAAGCGACGACGACAATATCGTGCCACATGTCCTGGAGTACCGCAGGCGTAGCAGATTGATCGATTGTCAGCAGTGCGCCAGGCATTGCTGACTCGCGGTGCGGCCCAAGGTGTCGAAAGAGGGGTAGAGTGGGGAGCAAGTGCAGACATGGGGGGCAAATGCTGCTGGCGGGGTCTGCTGCGTACCACCTGGGCATAAGTAAGAGGCGCGGCCACGGGCTGCATAGCCGGCGCATGGGGAACAGGCATGGCCACTGGCTGCTGGTGGGCAGCGATGGGAACAGCCTGAGCTACCTCTTCGGCAATAACGTCGCGGAGTGGGGAGGGCAGACGAGAGGACGGCGGCTGCTGCGTGAAGGGAATCAACGACAGCTGCCGAGCTACTTCTTCACGCACAAAGTCTTTGATCTCTTGCAGGGTTGTTGAGTAATCAGGAACAGAAGTAAGACTAGATAGTGAGTCAGCGTGTGAGGAAAATGGCAGAGTCAGGGCGCGCTGCTTTCTCAACTCGTCGAAACTTTGACATAAAGTCACAAGTTCCGCAACGGTGGCAGGATTGCGCGCCAGGAGCATCTGAAATGCGCCGTCATTTATCCCTTTGAGGATGTGTTGAATCTTCTCTGACTCGGGCATGGCGGTGTTCACACGGTTGCAAAGACCAATAATGTCTTCGATGTAACTGGTGAACGATTCAGATGGCTTCTGTGCGCGAGTCCGCAAGCGTTGTTCGGCTCTGGACTTGCGGACAGCGGGTCGGCCGAAAACATCAGCAAACGACGTTTTGAAGATGGAACACGTCGTAATGCCGTTTTTGTGGTTGTTATGCCACATTTCGACCACGTCAGTGAGGTAAAAGATGACGTTAGTCAACTTGTCCGCGTCATCCCACTTGTTGTTTGCGCTCACCATTTCATAGTTAGCGAACCAGTCTTCCACGTCGGTCTCATCAGCTTCGCTAAAGACCTCGGGCTGTCGCTAGCGAAGATTGCCGGGGTTGCTGGAGGATGGATTGGAATAGCCAGGTTGCGCGTTGTTGGTTGCCATGATGCGAGCGAGGTAGCGTTCGGTTGCGCAGATCCAGGTTTAGGCGACGGCGAATGGCAGAACCCAGGTTCGAGCAAAGGGGAAGGTCAGCACCCTCCACCAATAGAAAAGGGGTTTATTGGCGACTGTTGCGACGGTGGTCCTACGATGAAACACGATCGGGAAAGAGCAACGGTCAAGCAGATGCCGGCGATGATCAGCACGAGCCGAGCGAGAGAAGCCCAGCACCCAGTACCCAAGCAGTGGCGATGTTGCTTGCCAACGATGCGTTTTCTTCTTCACAGACTATTTTAATACTTTGTTATAACCGGTGTTTTGTTATATCTGGATCATTATTTCGAGGTTTGTGTGTATTTGAGGAAGTTTGGTTGAGCACACCTATGCTAGTCTAGGTGCTAAAGTTATTAGGATGTAATTGTGACCTTACATCTGCAAGATCAAAATGTATTTAATTAATTTTATATTGTGCCCTAAATCATAGGTCACAGATTATGCAATTGCACGGCGCATCATAGATCTGCACTGCAACCACGAAGATAGCCTCGAGAAGAAATACAGTCATGAAGACATTCAGCGCTATATCCAGTTTGCACGGATGTTTAAGCCCAAGGTGAGTAGATCACTGTCATTTCAACTGTGACAGCTGGCAATCATGACAGCAATTGGATATAAATGCAGAATCACGGTATTGCATCCAGCAGGAGTTCTGTACTAATAACTTTTCAACACTGTCTGTGACATCACTGTAGGCCTTATTGCAGCTTCTCGGATACAGCTCGTGGTCATCACTATAGCGCACCAAGGATTAAGTTTGCTTGTCGAAGACTGCAAAATGTATATGCCAAAACGAACGAGTCTTGTGAAGCAACATTAAAGCTAGGATATTTTCCTCTGAAAAGTAATGCCGCAGCTTGAACTGCCCAGGAATTACGAAAAACTGTGCGTGTAAGACAGGTAGGGATCTGAAGCAAATTTAGCCCTTCACTACATTACGCTGAGAAGGTTTGAATCCTCTGTTATTTTCATTGGTTTGACATTTCATGGCTCTTTATAGTTTTTGAGCAGACTCTGGTTATTCTTCAGTGAACAGGGTTTACAGGACAGCTCTCTGTATGCTAGGTCAGTACAGAGGCACGGGACTACCTTGTGGAACAGTACCGGCAGCTACGACAGCGTGATGCTGGAGGCCTGTCGAAGTCATCGTGGAGAATTACTGTGCGGCAGCTGGAAAGCATGGTTCGCATAGCTGAGGGCATTGCTCGGATGCACTGCTCAGACCAGGTGAGTGAACCTGAACTAGGGAAATTTATTTCGAGGTTCTCTTGGCATGCTTGCTCTTATGACTGCCATGTTTGAGAAATTATTCGTGGCTGTCAGGGCAAATTCATTGCAAATACAGTCGACCACTGGCATTTATTCACTAAATTCATTATCCTCCATAATTTAATTATTTGGACAACCACAACAGTTCCACCCACACGTGAAATAAATATAAATACACTGCTGGAATTTCTGAATTCTTATGTGAATGCAGGTGAACTTCGATATATCGAACGGCACGGCGATCGCGAAATAGTTAGATATATGCAGAATTCAATATAAAAAAAAGTTATGAAAAAATTGCGTCAACAGCTTGCTGAAAACAACCAACGAACCGTTCAAGCGTGGTGCAGTAAATACTCACTTGAAGATTCAAACATAGTATTTATTGTGTTGGTTTAAAATATTGAAAAAGAGTAGCCTGCTTTTTGTTGGCCATGGCGTGTTTGACGACTGCGTCCTCAATATAGTCCAGGCGATCCATAAGTGATAGGCCGGTGCCTTCAATCGCGCCGCACAACCTCAGCTGATGTCGGGAGCGGGGCTCCATCAGCGCTTGCGGGATCCACCTCGGCAGAGTCTTCATTTGGCTGCTCAGCAGTAGCTTCGGCGACAATCTCCACATCCGTGAGCTCCGCCGTTCAGAGTTAGGCCTGTCGCGCACCACATTGCGCGACAGGCCTAACTCCGAACGCACGAACACTGCGAGCACAACGACCGATGCCTGCCGATGCTACGGGGGAGGAGCTTGCAACAAGTGTGCAGTGTGCCGTTGACACCATAGAGACTGCAACGACTGCAAGCTGCAAGGCTGCGGCGTGAGTCCGGGTGTAAAGCGCGCACATGGCGCGCCCATGCTGGCTCGCCTGACTGCTTTCCCTTTCCCGGCGGCAGCGCGGGCCCCGTCCGAGACAGTCGTCTGCGTCCTTTCCCTCCTATACTTTCCTCTTTAATCTTTACCTTCCACTCCCCCATCTCCCACGCGAAGCCGTGTTGGTGCCTTCATATTGAAAGACGATAACAGCTCCGCGCTTTTCTCTTCTCTTTCCTCATTTAAGAACCTCTACCGCAAGGCTGCGGCGCGCGTACGCCGCTACGTAAAAGTGGCGCTTCTGGCGCCATCGATGTGTGCAGCATTCGTAAACGCCCTCCGCTCTACCGCTACTTTCGAGAGTTGCGGGAAAGCTCTCCGCCTGTCAATGGAGCGCGGGCGGTTTGGGGTGGCCGAGTTCGATATATCCATTATATGTCAAACTTTGTTCGAAATAAAAATCAATAATGCATGCGATTTCCCGCGTGATATAGGAACCGTTCGATGTAGGCAATAATTCGATATATCCATGTTCGATATATTGAGGTTTGACTGTACAGTGAAACCTCGTTAAACCGTAGTTGGCCGGAGCTCGGAAAAAGTACATACTAAACGGTCGTACTGCTTAACCGAAATAGCGTCGGGTCGCTCACTTACCTTTCAAAAAAAGAAACCTTCAGAGAGTGCGATGAAAGAACAAAAAACGTGCAGTAATTTATTAACTTTGCGTGACAAAGTCTGTAATCTTAATTTGACGACGCGGCGGCCTAGCAGCAACGACAGCGGCCTCAAACTCACTTATGCTGTGAGCCAGCTTTTCCACCAGCCTACTCTTCTCGGCAAATACCCGCATGATGCCGACGCAATGCAAGCTTCGGCCACTGTCGAACCTGGATCACCCGTGTTGTCGCTTTCCATGTCGTCCTCATCACTCTCATTTGGCGACACTGGCAACCCAGGCAACAATGGCTTCGTTGGATATGTCTGGAGATGTCTGCACATCGCTGTCTGCGTCTCCTAAGTCGGACTAGGAAATGCTTTCCGCAACGCCCTGCCGCTCCAGCACTTCAGCTAGCAGAGTTTTGCAAGCTTCGTCTACGATGTCCAAAGTCTAGTTGATGGTGTCACTGGCATCATCTGCGTCGCCCGCACACACACTGAGGCCAGCACGCTTGAAGCAATTTTGAACTGTTGTTGCTTCAACCTGCCGCCACGAGTATTCAAGTAGGTGAATCGCGCCAATCAGGTCGATGGAGAATAATTTGCCACATTCAATGGCGAGAAAAAATCTGCGCAGCAGATTCTTCTTGTAGAGCTGTTTTACAGCTCAAATGATGCCTTGGTCCAAGGACTGGGCAATCGCTGTTGTGTTTGGTGGCAGTAACGCCGACTTCACAGCCGTCAGGTTGTCCAGGGCGACGTTCGCCGAAGCGTTGTCTAAAATAATAACTCTTATGTTCTTAGCTGCAAAATGACGATCGATGAGGCGCACGTCCTCCTCAAAGAGTTTTGCCGTCATCCATGCTTTGGTGTTGCTGCGATAGATGACCCCTGATGGCAACCGGGCGCCTTTGAAACATCTAGGCTTCGCCGACTTTCCAATCACGAGGAGCGGAGTTTTGTCGGTTCCAGACATGATTACGGAAAATGCCACTGATATTCTGTCTTTTGCATGCTTGCTGCCAGTGCACGTCTCGCCTTTGAACGCGAGTGTTTTTTCTGGTAGCAGCTTAAAGAATAGCGCCGATTCATCCATATTAAAGATGTCATCAGGTGCGTAGTCTTCAAGATGTTCTTCAGCTAACCATTTTGCCACTGCTCCACGCCATCCACGTCAGCAGCAGCACCTCTCCCGAAACAGTCCTCATGGTAATGCCGTGCCTCGCCTTAAATCTGGCCAGCCAGCCATTGCTGCTCACAAAGTTGTCATGGTTGAGCATCGAGGCAAAAACCAGGGCCTTCTCCACGAGCAGGGGTCCGCTGATAAGCAGATTTTTTGACTGTGCAGCTTTTAGCCACTTCACCAGTGCCTCCTCTACATCCGAAAACGCCAAACCGCGTAGCCGGCACCTTTTCGCAGTTGCTGCAGCACTGCCGAGCAACTTCTCTCTGGAATTCCAAATTCCACACACCGTGGTTAACGGCAGGTGCTTTTCGCGTGCCAGCGCTGATTTTTTGTGCCACTTTCAATAGCACGAATTATGTCTAATTTCTCCGCTATTTTCAGCACTCTATGCTTTTGTCCCAGCTTCGGCATGATGCAAGTACCAAGCAGCACAAGCACACATAACAACACGTGAAAAACGACGCGAGAGCTGTACGGCACGGACCAACCAGAGAACATCTATGCACGGCGGCAAAGGAACAAAGAAAGCAAAGCAAGCGCACACCGTGTTTGCGTGTTTGTGCAAAGCGCCATCGTGTGGACAACACCAGAAACCTAGCCGGCCGAGTGCTTCTTGTTGCAGAAAAATCCAAGAGTTGGCGCTCACCAACACAGCCGCCATCATCATCAACACAAACAAGCAAGGCGTGTTTCGATCTCTGGGGCTTGCTGTTCTGTTGGGACGCGCATTGGGGGACGACATGCCGCGGCGAGTGCGCAACGAAAATTGGAAAAACTACTTATTAACCGATACATACGCGATAAGCTAATACGGCTTATGCACATACAAAATTCATTATGTTCAATGGCCGCCGAGTTGGGGATTTGACTTCACTACTTTTAAAACGAAGCTACTGTTTACGCGGGTACGGTTTAATGAGGTTTCACTGTATTTTAAGGTGGAACTACACAAAAATTTGTCTGTAGCTATGGCAATTTTTGTACAACAACAGTGCAGAGTTGTTTGCAGTGTACCTACAAGACAAAGTTTGCGATATACTTTTCATAATCTGCAATTGCTCTTCCCTGTGCAGCATATTCGCTTTCCTGTGCTGCATAATCGCTTCCCTGTGTTGCACATTTGCCCAACTAATGGCGGAATGTGCTTTGCTTCATGTGGAGACAAGGTCCTGCCGTAGTTGCATGTGCTAGGGCTTGTCTATTGTGCGTGTTTATATCAAAATGGCTGAGTCTACATTTTCAATGTCGTAGTGCAAGCGGGCTGCACTCAAACATGCTGTCTTTGCAGTCAGTGACCAGCCACCATTAGGAAAGCCAACTTCACAATAAAAACTTGCAGTTGGTGTAGTGATAAAAAAAAGATTCCTCAGCATTTTTTACAAAGGTTCTGTTTTTGTTGAATTTGAGTGCGATTTATTGTGTTTTGTTTTTTAATTAGGTTTTTATATATCAATATATACCTGTTTTCTTCATAGCGAATGCATTCTGATTTTTCGCCTTCTCTTGATGGCAAACTGCCGACAGGTTCTTCCCAAGCATGTGAAGGAGGCATATCGTCTGCTCAACAAGTCCATCATTCGTGTGGAACAGCCAGACATTCATCTCTATGAGGAGGAAGACGAAGAGAATGAGGCAGAAGGTGGAGAAAACGCAGAGGATGCCATGGAGGTTGACGAGCCACCTGTCAATGGCATTGCTGGGGATGCACATGGTGATGGAGACGATGTGAATGACATTGGCATCATCAAGCCTAAGCAGAAGAAGGAAGCAAGTGCCAAGAAGCCACATCTCACAGCTGCGCAGCAGAAGGCTCTTACACTTTCATACGAGGACTACAAGAAGACCGCAAACTTGCTTGTTTTACACCTGCTGCGTGAGGAGACTCGAATGGAAGGTGTGTGCTACTGGCTTTTTTTTCTCTCTCTCTCTCTCTCTCTACCAGTAACCTAGCGGACAAGACTCATGCTGTGCTGTGCTCCCTGACATTTCTGATGCCTGGTTCATTTTACGTCACAATATTATCAGCACCAGCAGCGGCATTTACTAGTTGCGCTGTATCTATAAACGTGTGAAAAGTACATTGCCTGTGACCAGTATGTTGGCTACTGCACAGGTTGTTCGGAGTATCTTTTGTATGACATAAGCAGCCAATTGTTTTCTTTTGTTAGCCCATGCTTCACGTTTCTCAAGGTATCATGTTGCACTCGGCATGCCATGCAGTTGCGACATGAATCGTGATATTATGTGTGTGCCAACTATCCCAGCAACAAGTGTTCCTTGTGACCTGTCATTTTTTGGCATTCAAGTTCTGCGTGTGTTTATTTTTTTGTGTGGGTTTCTTCAACAGTGGTCTTACACAGTCGGAGCCGTTTATAAGACACTGATGTAAGAGACACTGATTTAAGAGACAAATGGGTGTAAGAGAGGCCAGTGTGCCAACATTAAGATAGGGATAGATAAGAAAATGCATTCGTGGGCATGCTGATCATAAGAGACACCTCATTTAATGAACAAGAAATATTTCCATGCGTGTGTCTCTTATAATGGGGCTCAACTATAGTACAGTCAGACCATTTCATGAAACATAACAAATAAGCCACGCTGCAAATATGACATGTATACTAGGCTATGTTTTTGGTTGCCTTAATCCATCGACGGAAGATGCCATGAACGGCGAATAAAAGTTCGGAGAGCAAGTTTTCTAAACAAACCGTGGCACAGTCAACGTTAGTACACTTAAACATCACTATTTAGTCAAGGGTTCGTATTAGATTAGCTGGCGTTAACTTGAAGCGGACTCGTGGATGACTCGTCGGCGATCGCCTAAGCGCATGTCGGGGGCCTATGAATAGTAATTTAAGATCACCTTTCGCGCTAGTGCACACAAAATGATGTCATTTTGTTTACAAGCTATTGCATCACATCCGCTTTATTTTTGTTCGAAGTGTTTCCTCCTCACAGAGATGGCGCTAAGCCTCATGAGCAGCAGTATCAGCCACCATTTTCTGAATGTATGGGCTTCTATGGAGCCATCGCTACCAGTCTATACATACCTTGGTTGACACACATGGAGGTCGCTCACTTCGCCAGCCGGAAATGACGTCACGTGCAACCCATGTATATAAAACGTAACGAACAAGCGAGGAGGCTCCGCAGCAATAACCTTCTACCCTGCAGTGGCAACCCTGCTGATGTAAGCAGGATCGCCACTGACAATCGAGTAAAATTCCCCAAGCGACGAGCGAAAAGTCTCCAAAATTCGCCATTCTTCTTCAATTTTGCCAAGGAAGTTGCCACTTTTCGTATGTCTTGCTTGTCTAGTTATAAAAATTGCTAATTTTGTATAACCCCGTGCAGTACAGTACCATCCGTAACGCCTCCATTATACTGATGTTTCTCAACACCATTTGCACAAGCTGCTTCACAGAGAAAGGGCATGCATGCTCCAGCAGCGTTCCTGAATGCTACTGTCCCTCCCATAACAAAAGTTCGTGATGGTTTCAGTTGTAGCAAGTAAAAGGCAAAGCAGCCGTTACACCAAGAAGGGGACGGCGTACGTAGCCTTCCTGCAGATTCAGAGATTTTCATTGCAGTGAAATCATGTCTCATAATCAAACAACTTAATTACAGAACAATGGGAATAACTTTTTCGAAAGTACTGCGAACCTATCTCAATGCCCGTAGCATGCTTACGCTACACATTTGCCTCAGTGCAGTTTCTGAAGTTTCTGAAGGCTGCCTAAGGAACCCGATTTCTTGACCGACCTGAAAAGTGTGTTAACAAATTTAAACTAGATAGGAAATTAGGGGGTACTACAGCTGTAAAGAAGTCGACAAGCTACTCAGGACAGTTAGTGCGATGGTCGGAACACGCAGCCTAACTGTCTGTCACCTAGCCACTTCGGATGCAACTTTTAAGAAGCTTAAAGCTCTTAAAGGTAACATAAAAATTTTTTCACTTGCCTTTTTTTTTTGTCGAATGATAAGTTAAGCTCTCGAGAGCTTAGGAAATGTAGCGGTAAGCGTGAGTGTGCCTTGAAAAATTAATTACAGCATGCTTTTAAAAGCTAGTTTCGGTTCCTTCTGTACCCTGTTGTCAGGATATGGCATGAGCAGCGCAACTAGGCGATAGTATGTGCCAAGCGCAAGTTTTCATGATGTATGCATTGCTTCTTTGACCGGCTGCTTCATCTGCTGTGCGCCGCAGGTGTGGAAACTGTCGACGCACGTGCCGCGACATCTGCCGCACCCAAGCGGAGGATGAAAAAGCGTCTCCAATTTGCTCATTTGCCCTCTACTTGGGTGCCTACGTGTCCAAACACGTGTAGTGCTTGTACAGGCCCTCACGCTGTCAACGATGAACGAACCGCACAGTGCGAGCAGACGGTCGAGAAGTCGACATGAAAACTGCCGTTTTTTTGTGTTTCGGTGCTTGACGTCATCACGTCCAGCCAGACTGCTGCGTGAAGTCACCAGGAGTAGTACTGTAGCCTGACGTAAAGTTAGTGCCCATGTCAGTCAGTGCACCGTGAGAAGATTGACTCTCTCTGAGACGCTACGTACACAATTGTGTACACCACTCGTTTTTGCTATTTGCATCAAGTAGAGGTTAAGAAATAGCAAGATATATCGTACTTTGAATAGATTGAACCTCCTGCATAATAAATTTCTCATAATTTACCTCCATTTTGCAGTGTACTAATACATATGATCACTTTTCTGAAGGCACTATCACATTTCACAAGTCACGCGACGTGCCGCCTTCTGCAAGCAATGTGGAAAGCAGAATTTTTCTTTGCTCAAAATGGACATATAAAATGAATTTGTGCTATAATCCTTGTCTGAGATTTCATTCTGTTTATGCCAAAAGTAAGCATTAATGGCTTCAGTGTAAAACATGACAACAGTTATAGCACGACAACAGAACGATGGCGCAGAGACAAGAAGGACACGAGCGTCCTTCTTGTCTATGTGTCGTCGTTCTGTTCTCGTGCTTTAACTATCGTCATGTCATACCAACTAACCCAAGCTGCCACACTTCAGTGTAAGGCTATATTTAATTACAAATTAAATATGATGAGTTACTATAACACCTAAATTCAAAAATTATCTTGTTATTCTTGTTGCACTAGAATATTGAGTGCCTTGAAGTAAAGTTGTAGTGATTTGACACATATACCGACAGTTATTCATAGGTGGCATCTGAAAGGCTTAATATTAAAATAAAATATATTATCAGCTTTAGCTGAGCGTTACATTTCCTAGAGCTGTCTCTGTATACAGGATATTTGTAAGGCAGAACAAACTTGGCTCGAAAAAAGGTGTCAGTGCCCCTTTAGAGCACCTAAAAAACTCAGTATAACACCATCGCCTCGCGGTGTGCGAAGCAGTCCACTGACCTAAATTCTCCTGGGAGGTTGCTGACAGACGCAAGAAGATACACAAAAGAAGCAGAATAGACGTGCTCAATTGCACGTAAAGTGTGCTTTCTACTGGTGGGTCTAAAGCTAGAAAAATTAGAAAAATTGTTGTCGCCTATTCGTCTTGAAGACACTGAGTATAGCATGGATAATTCAGTCAAGACTTAAGCTGAAAATTGCCAAAAATTCTTCATGTCGCCATTCATAATTTTAGATTGCCATGGCACTCCCAAAATTGCCAATTTGGTGAAAAGTAGCCTCCAGTGGCAACCCTGGATGTAAGAGATAAAAGGGTATAAGAGACGCCTGTGTGCCTACATTGAAAGTAGTGTTCATGAGAAAATGCATACATGGTACCCTGCTTATAAACAGACAGCTCTTATAAGCAGGGTACCATCTGCCCTGTGCATGTCTATTACAAAAGGGTGCAACTGTATTGACCTCATGAAAAGTGTGGAAAGCAACCTGTTGGCTGGGGGAAAGTGTAGAGAGCGTGTGACATACGTCACTCGAGCTGTGTTGCTTCTGGGGCGCCCTCTATAGAGATATCTACATAAAGAATGTTGTAAGAATAAACGGGGCCACTGTAGCGGACGCGGACAGTGCGTATCATTACTGCAATCATTGGGCTTCGGTCTGCATCCATGGCCACATTGGCTCGAACGTGCCCACTACAGAAAGTATTTCAGTTATGGTGGCTTACCAGTCTTTGAGCTGTGTTTTCTGTAGGTTTATTGTTTATATGCAACACTTCTCTGCCTTCAAATGATCATTTACACTGTCAGCGAGTTTAGGTGACATTTTGTTGCATCTGTTTAATTACTTTTGTAAAATAAATGCAGCAAAAGAATGTAGCAGTGAGCCTGGCTTAAACAATGTCGTATTGCTCTTCCATCTTTCTGTTCTTTATTGCAACAGCCGCAGAGAAGGAAGGGGCTGCATCTGAGGATGAAGGTGGTGTACGGCGCATGGATCTGATCAACTGGTACCTGAAGGAAATAGAGAGCGAGATAGAGACGGAGGAAGAGCTGATCCAGCGCAAGACCATTGTGGAAAAAGTAATCGAACGACTTGTGAACCGGGTAAGCTGGCTACTGGCTTGAAACTATCTTGACTTTTGAGAAAGCCAATTTCACGGAAAAAAATAGAACTTTGCAATCCTTAGCTGAACTGAGTGTGGCGGTGACATAATTCTTCTGTTGCCAGTTTGAAAAATGATGACAGAAGATTACAACTTAGACTACACTGAGTAACAATTTCATTTGTCACTGTGGCTCTTAAAATGAGTCTGGATCTGCTCCTGTCTGCATTTCGGTATGTACCGAGACTGGTACAAGTGCAACGCCGCCTCTGTATGAATAAGCATAGCAAAAAGCACGGAGGTGTGATAGTGGCCACTAACAAATGGGTGTGTGCAACTTATCGTTGACAGCCCCATCTCAGTAAGTATATTCAACCAACTGTCCGGCTTTGTGTGTTGCATAGCACTGTCCTAAGCTGCCGTACACTTTTAATAGGCATCAACCCAAGCACACTGTGCTGCTGTTCCCCTCTTCCTTCTTGTGCAGAAGTGCTAAGTGTGTCAAGGAGACAGGGAGTGTACATCTCTTGCAGTAGCAGCTTGTCATAGCGACATTGAACCAATGAGATATTACAGTCGACTCCCGTTAATACGAAGTTCACGGGAACCGCAAAAACTTCGAATTAAACAAACTTTGAAATAAGCAAAAAACACTAAAAATGACACTTTTATTAGTTTAAACAATACCTTCACATTTTTTATTATGCCCTGGTCCATGGGCTGCAACACGGACGTCGTGTTTGCAGGCAGGTACACAAGACGGATGGCACTCAAGGCAGGTACGTTCATGTTGGCACTACATTGGTCCACAAGGAACAACGCCTTACTGCTTGATTGCGCGAACTTGCGGTCGAGTTTGGTGATCCAGTCCTTAAATATATCGGATGTCATCCACGCCTTTCTGTTCGAGGCATAATCCACAGGAAGAGTCTTCACGCCTTTAAAGCACCTAGGCTTGGCAGCCTTCCCGATCACAAGCAGGCGACACCGTTCTGTGCCAGTCATGTTCGCCGCGACTAGCACTGACACTCTCTCTTTGCTTTTTTCGCCTCCAGAACAGTCGTCGTCTTTAAATGTCAGGGTCTTGTCCGGTAGCAGCCGATAAAAAAGTGCAGTCTCGTCTGCATTAAAAATGTCTGCCGGCTGGTATTATTTGAGGTACTCGCGAAGCTTGCCCGCTTTCCATGTCAGTCACGTTTCCTCATCGACTGACGCCTTCTCCCCACACACGCTTTTAAAAATCAAGTCGTGGCGATGTTTGAAACGCGTAAGCCACCCATCCGAAGCAGCGAAGTCGTTGATGCCCAACATTTCAGCAAGCGATGACGCTTTTGCCGTGACGACTTCACCACATAGAGGAAGTTTGTTGTTTCGTGCCTCTCTGATCGAAATCAGCAGTGCTTCCTCCAACTCGGGGTAGGCGCCGGTGCGCATCCGCTTCCGTGATGTCTTGAATTTTTCACTTTCAAACGCATCCAATATTGAGCGCTTATTCTTTATGAAAGTCGACAGCGTGTTAGGCTTAATGCCGTACTTTCTTGCAATGTCTTGTTTGGCGGTGCCTCCCTGGTCAACTTCCTTCAAGACTTCGACTTTCGTCGCTAGGTCTAGCGTTCAGTAAGGGCCACGAGTTGCCATTATCAAACGTACGTCACAACTACAACACTCAAAATCAGAAGCGCAGAAACACGTGTGGAATCAACCCAGCGCGCGGGTGACACGGTGACACACTCGAGTCTCGACAAAAGTCAACTAAAGAGTCAGTCGATGCCGCCGATGCGATTCGCCAGCGTTAAAAAGATTGCCGCTTCAAGATCTGTGGCGCTGCGGACAGTAGTGATGGCGAAGACACCAGCGCGGTCCGGCAGATGTTTTGGCATATTAAAAGTTCCCCATTTTACTGTAAAATTACGGTCGCGACGAGACTGTCGATTGAAAAAACTTCTAATTAACCAATATTATGAGTTTTTAACTTCGAATTATCGAGCATTTTTTTCTATACGATTGCATGCAAAACTGATGGGACCACTTGCTCATTTCTAATTAACCGAAACTTCCAATTAAGCGACTTCGAATTACCGGGAGTCGACTGTAACTGCATCCATGCATGGTCACCAGTGGAGCAGATGCAGAGAATCTATTCTGCACATACTAATCATGGCAATGCAGCAAGTGTATTGACAATGATGGTGTGAGCAAGCAGGTCACGTGCTGCACACAACTATGGATGATCGGCTTCACATAGCCACAATATTCAGAGTCCTTCAAAAGTTCCCAGGCCACTATCTCGCATATTCCTATGGCAGTGTCGCCTGGAAGCTTTTGACAGACCCTGTACGCTGAAGCAACCCCTCATTTTTGCGCAGTGTCAAGTTGCTGTGTGAATGTACTATACACATGCATTGTGCAGAACTAGAGAAGCAGTCTGTCTTCTCTACTACCAATGCCAACCACAGTGTGCATTCCTTGTCATACTGGTTTCCAATTTCTCCTTGGCATTTCCACAATGTGCCATTGGGCCACCATAAAACCAGAATTTTTCCTCTGCTTCAGTGAAAAGACAAAGAATGTTGTAGTGGTGCTTCAAGCAGGTTTTACTACGGAATTGCACGTATATATCGTTTTTTTGTTGGCAGTGACTTGGTGATACCAGTAAGGAATTTCAATACTTAGTCGATGATGCATTCTTTGAATAATCTTGTGCATCATGAAGGATATGAGACCAGTGGGAAAAAGTAAAGTATGTTAAAATACGCAAGACCTTGACGTTTCGGAATCCACTTGGTTCCTTCCTCGGGGGGTACTGTGGCGACGTTGCAGCGGTGTCTTGAAGGCACTTGCGGGGTGTTTAATGACCCCCCCCATCCCCCCATTTTGCCTGTATATCTAAGCAGATGCTGTACTTCGCACTTTTACACTATATTCTCTAACTACACTGGTTGAGGTGCCTCATCTAAAATAGTGTCAAGGTGCGGTGGTGGCTCTTAATCTTACTGTAATAGGTGGAAGTTCGCAGGGCGAATCGGATTGGCATACATCATTTAGAAGCATCGTGATTTGATTTTCAGCAAATGAAACCATTATGTGCCTACTTATTTTCTGGAAGTTTGAACACTTTCAATAGTAAAATTCCAATGTGAATTGAACAGTGAACACTATTTCAAAGATACTCGGAAGTTCGAATATACATGTACCCCTAGTTTTTTTCTAAACCTTCATAATCATTGTGTGCCATCTTCAGGAATAAGTGTATGCACTCCTTTAGATATTTTGTTTGCTGCTAACTGGTTGTCCATAATGGTGTTCTACGGTGAGTTTTTAAGGTAACAGGTTCTGAAAACAAATGCTGATTGTTACGCTGAACTTTTTTGGCAGGATCACATTCTCATCGCACTCTCCAAGAGTGGCCTGAAAGGCGCTGAAGCAGACAGTGAAGAAGACGAAAACCCAATCTTGGTCGTTCACCCCAACTTTGTCCCAGAACTTTCGTGAAGGGCACTCCTCAGGCTTGCCTATTTTGTTTTTAGCCTGTGGCACTGCCATACCGTTCACATGCAGCCACTTGCTGTAATGTAAAAAAATGTAAATATGTACTTTACTAAGTATTGCCCATTGATTTCTAAGAAAACTGGGGCTCAGCATCGCTCTATTTTTATATGCATGTGTACTTTTTAGGGCATTAACTGTCATCTGAATTTAGCAGTCCAGTGTTCATTAGCACTGGCATTCTTGTCGGTGAGCTTTATAATTACTTTGAATTTATATACAATACTCCGCTTTTGCATAATCGTTTTGTAACTTTTACCATAAACTGTGAAACATATTTTTGAGGTAGTATTCTAAATAAAGCAATTTCATTCTTTTTACACTTGTGCTATACATATCTTGTCCATAAGAGGTGTTTGGTAAAACTGACTGAACTGAAAAATGTCTCGAGGCTAAAAATGCGTCCAGACAAATCTGATTTATTTCTATCAACATTTATCAGTTTACAGCAACATGAATTTGAGGAGTTAGTTATCTCTTGAGGAGTTATCTCTGTGAGTGTGATATGAATGATATGGTGCAGTTTTCTTTTTGCACAGAATTGCCAAGGGTAAGTGTCAGCTTGAGTAAAGGTGCCAAGTGTAGGTTTTTTTATGTATAAAGAAAATGACAACCAAAGAGAAGTAAAATTATTTTTATTTAATGTTTACTAAACATGGATATGTGTAGTGCAGAAAAAGTACAATTGAAACAACGTAAATCTGTGGCTCATGTCATAGCATTTTTCTCTACTTTTGCTATTTTATACAAAGCATATGGCCAGAAGAATTCATACGAGACACCTTTGTAAATCACGCAGTTGGCATAGTAACAAAATCGAAAATGCTTTATTGCCGAACTGTCTGCGATTTTATGCAGTCTCATGGCACAATAGACACAACATACGGATACGTTACCACAAACAAGGCCTGCTCACTATCAAAAGGAGAGACCGGCTAGTGCAAAGCGCCATCTGGACGAGGTGGATGAATTCAATGTCAAGAGGTGGATGAATTCAATGTCAAGAAAACTACATGTGCATGAAGTCCACTGGCAAAGTCTCTCAACTATTTGACATAAACTACAAACTACGAAACATGCGAAGCACGACGCAGACACTCTTCACGGGTAAATGCAATGGGACGAAATGGCGAAATGTGTTGCTTCCTTCTGCTATGAAAACATTTTAACGCAGTGTAACACAGTGGTAAGTCGCAAACCACAGTATCCCTCGTTTCTATGTGCTTCAGCCCATACATATTATATGGAAAGCTAAGGCAGGCACTTTTCTTATTCTTGATTAGGTAGGTTACAACAAAACATAAGCACGCAATGAAACAAAACGAGCATACCAGCCAGGGTATGGCTCTTAAACAAGATCCGTTATACTATGTGCACATAAACATAACTATGGGACACAACCTGTTTTTCGTAGCAGCACAATAAAATGCCGAAGTGATGAGAAATATTTCGCCTAGCTGTTCATGACGCTGAACGCTAAGGCAGGCTGCTGCTACTGACGCTTCCTCCGGTCATGCTGACTTCAGAGATGGAACGTCTTGTCGGGCTGCTGCGTATGTGCTCCGTGTGACGCTTCACGAGCTTCTCCACAATAATCTGCTCGATTTCTACGCCTGCCGCCATTTGCTCGGGCGTAAGGTTAATAACCTCATGATCGTCGCTGGTCACAAAGACGACTCTGTGCTTACGGCTGTGCAGCTCGTTGCCGATCACGAGCTGCAAGAGAGGGACATAGCAGCGAGTCGTAGACAGAACCAAATAAACATATGAAAAAGAAAAGATCACTTAGGTTAGCAGTCTTGGAGGGGCACTGCAGCACCTTTTCTGGATAATCGGGAGATAACCTTTCAATAGTTGGATACAATTTAATTAAGAAGTCTCGAGTGGCCCTGCTCACAAGACAAAAATGCGGCAGCCGATCTCCTCTGCGATTAACGCAATAGTCCTGCTCGGGTACTCGGCAATGTACTCCGAAAACGCGGTCACCAGCCATGTGGCTCGCTTCAGTCTGAAGTGCACGCCCTATATTGCAGGCATTTGTGCATCCACCTTTAAAGAGGAAATGTTGCTAACTTTTAAAGTTTTATCCACCTATAGTAGACTGTTGCCTGCCGAATTTCCTGTGCTAAAAATTACTTTAGTTATAAAGCAGTCACAGGTAGTCCTCGCGAGTCTTCTTACACACTCATGGGCGTTAGTGACTGAATTACGAGTTTTTCAGCGTATACCAATTGCAAGAGGACTCGAAGAACGTATATGCTAACATTTTACGTATATGTTTTGTGTGTTTACATTTTGACATAAGCTTTACAGTACGCTTGCTTTAGAGAATGGAAGATGATAACAGTGAGACGACTGCTAAAATTTATAAATGCATAGCAAGTCAGCAGTTATTTGATCTTTGCCTCCTTTGATATAGCCCTGTTGATTGCAGTATCCGAGTTGCCTTTAGTTTTTCAAGTAACACTTGCCTTGTGCTTGTAGGTAGCTAACGCTCTTCTTGCTTTGTCCAGGAGGATGTTTTCATCTGTTTCCAGCTGGTGATAAATAGGACAGACGCAATTTTAATTTCCAGTATTTGAGACACTTTTCTTGACTGTCAATTGAGACATTAACCCAGCCTTTCTCTCACTTTCCGTCCATTCAAGTCCGAAACTAAGATAAGCAGAGCTCAAATGGAAGAGTTTTATTCACAGTTTTGAAAGATGCGGCATAATGCTGTAAGAAAATGCACGCGTGAATATATTATGAGAGAGCTTCTCCAGTGGTGCCTGACAACGGGCCGCTGGAGCAGTGTTGCACGTTGGGAGAGGCCCAACGACGGGCAGCAATGGGCCAAGCCAAATATCAGAGAAGAACAGAAACTGGAAGCCTACTTTCCATTTGCATCATATATCGTAAATGAGCTGTCACGTGCAGTAAAAAAAGATATCCGGTACTTCTGCTTAGAATCATAATCAAACATTTGAAGTTAAATTCAGTTTTGGACGATTTTGTTTTGAGAACAAATTTTCAACAGTCCAAGCCTTCAGGCAACCACAAAGGCGATTAACAAGTGAAAATGGAACTTATAGAGGGGGTTAACACTGAAAAAATCCTTCAAGGGGACACTGAAGCGGTACAATGACTCAGTTTAAATTGACAAACTGTGCCCCGAGAACTCCAATGCCATATGTTTCACTATCATAAATTTATTATTAGGGAAAAAAATCGAGGTTGAAGTTTCATTTTTAAATTTCAATCCGAAATCTCCAAGCGTGATGTAAGAAATTCAAAAATATATTTTTTGTTTGTTTTTTTTCCCCGCGATACTGGCTCAAAATTATCTGAAGCTTTGTATGCTTCAGAATTTATAACATCACGGTGTTTGGTGTTGGATTCTTAAGGTAGCGTTTTCACCACCACTTTCATTTCGTGCATTTTCTCACTGACCATGCGTTGTGTCGCGGTAAGAGTAGCGTTTTCGGGATTGTGAAATTGTACTTCACAATTACGCGAAAAATTGTGTTGCTCTTTAGTGTCCCTTTAAATTAAGGTAAGGTTGAAGAGGCTGTTGCAGCTTTAAAATTATGTGCTCCACAGCTACTTCTAATGTCTTTAATGTGATGTAATACTGTCATCTTGCACTGCGTGAGCTTATCGCATTGCTCAGTCACTGAACTTTCATATGGTAGGCCTGGTCTGTTCAGCATAGTGTGCTGTGTGTGACAAAAGGACATGCTCATTTTTATAATTATTTATTTCAGAATACCCTAAAGGCCCTCGACAAGGGTATCGCATTAGTTGTTGACTGTAACAGCACGAAGATTCAAGCCAAGACATGTAAATTTGTCAATCTTCACCAGAATCGACCATTGTGGCATAATGCACCGCAGGTTACAGCTCAGTTTACATTTGGCAAAAATAATGGCCATTTTATATGATTGTATATGTGCCCTTGCTTGCACGATGAGTACAGAATTAAGCGGGAGAATCACCTTGAAGGAGACGACATAGGCTGTAGGATTCCAACAGCAAATGAGCGGCTTGAGCATCTTGGGAACCAGATGTAGGCGCAACTGCAGTGGACCCGCATCGGAATGTATCTTGTGCTCAGGCTGCATCAGGAGCATCAAAAGTCATAAGATATTTATTTACTTTCCAGGCAGGCTCTTTCTAAGAAAATTTCGAGTGGTGGACATTTGAGGAGCGGCAGGTAATTGGGGGAGAGGGGTGTGTTTCACGCTCCGTAGAGGTAACAAACATTAGACACGTCGGAAATCTCGGGCGACGAAACTTTACGGCATGAGATTTCCTGACTTTCTACACATTACACCCTCACTGTAGGTCAGGAGTGGCATTATTTGAAACCACGACTGCAGCCATGTTAATTACCTTTCAGCCTTGAGCCAGTGCTCTCGCCTGCCCATCTGATAGCGGCTGCAGCAAACCTCATAAGTCAGTTTCACAGCAAGGCAATCGTGCATTCTCCAAAGCATAGTTAGATTTGGAAGGGGCCACTGCCGCGGAATAACTGTTATGCACACCAGTACACAGCATGTACTGCCCGTAAAAAATAATATACCCGCAGTGGATCCCCAATGCAATCTACATAGAGCGTAATGTTTTTGATGCCTGCACTGTAGGTGCTTGTGATATTGAATTTCGGGTATCAAATTAATCCACAACTTCCCAATAGTCTGTCATAGACCGTGAGTGGTATTGTAACCAGAAACACCAAAGCTTGATTTTTGAAGAGCACTTTAACTGTGTAAGGAAACTATAGGGAAGACCAAGGCATTGTTGGGCTATACAAGCTGCCAATATGCAATTTATTTCCACATAACCCGGCCACAAAAAGCACATCTACTAATGCGGCGAAACAAACAAAATCTCCAATCTTTCTAACCATGTTTTCTGGTGGCACATAGAAGTCTGATACAGCAGCAGCCAAGTATAACAGAGCACGGCTTCCCAACGGACGCAGAGCAACAGCGCAGGCTTTCAGCAAGAACAAGTAGTCCGTCAGCGAGGTGAAGGAGATCTGCAGGAGGCGCGGCCTACCAGCGCCCTTCGCCATGGCCTTCTGGTAACCTTCGAGCACGGGCTGTACCTTTGGAACTGCATCCGCACACACTGCACATAACAAGGATGGCACTTATACCCTCACCCTGCGAGCCCAGACTGTAGTCAGACAGTACTCCTCAACCCTGGTAACAGTAACAAAAGGAATCGTCCGCCTTTTTCATGATGCCCAGCGCATGTGCCCTTTCCCTAGCAGAAAACTTGTGAAATGTCTCTTAATCTCGGAGACTCAGCTTCTGGCAATACCAGTTGTCCCGGCCACTACGACCTCACAAAAATGGCTCACGGCAGCACTAGAAAATGACAGACAGATCGACAAGCACCTGATTTTGGCCGTAGCCACTCGGAAATCCACACAGATTCCTTGGAAAAGGAAGCTTGTGGATGAAAAAAATAAAAAAATCCTGGTTTGAGGATTGAACCTGGGACGAATGCCTTTCTAGGAGAGTGGAGGGGGTGTTGCTCTTCTAATTGCACTAAGCAGAACACTAGCGTTGACAACACCTCAAAGCGCATGAACAAAGAAATCTTCTGTGTTCATGTGGCCAGAAGGCAGTCTCCGCTTTAAAAAGGAGCCAGACAAAAAGCAGATGCAAAAAGAACAAGAAAAGGAAAAGTAAGAAAGTCGGTGACCATGAAGGCCGAGGAAGGAAACGAGGAAAAGAAGCACCCAAGCGTGGCAATGTGTACACGAGCAAAAATGAAACAGCCACCAAGGTCTGAAAGCTAGGAAAAAGTGCATTTCCACATAATACAGCTTTGTTATAAAGAGAACCCACAGTTTTGTAAAACTACTCAAGTGGCAATAAAGGGCTGCTGTGAAACTACAGACGTGACATGCAGAGAGAAAAAGATCACTCTGTTAAACGTAAGGTAAACCTTGAGAACATTAAAATACATCGGCGTGAAGAAATGCTTTCCTTAGTGTCTAAAGCACCAATGTTCATAACATTGCATTTGAAAGTAAGTGTTAAACTCAACCTAGTGTGGAAAAGAGATTTCCAGTTCGGTCATGTTTTTCAATTTCTTGAAAATCGTCTGCTTTATTAAAAACTGCAAGAGTCATACGTAAAACCCCATATTTCTTTAAAATGACACAATTTTGTAAATTTGTCTCGCAAGCCCATGGGGCACTAAACTGATGTATTAAGCACAGCTTTAATATGTCGAACCAATTCGTATTGTAAGTCGCCTGTAAGCATTGTAAGAGTTTCAGAAATACAGTATTGCTACGTTCATATCGGAACTCCAATATATGTATATATAATTTTTCATTTATAGCAACATTTGTAGGTAGGTGTAAGCACAATAAAGTTTTGCGCTCACCCTGAATGCAGCTGTCATTGCCAGATGCAAACTGGAGGTAGCTGAGCAGTTCACCAGGCTTGAAGCGTCTAACAAACGGCTGCAGGCTTGTTGATCGGAACAGAAACAGCACAGCGTAGCCTTGATCCAGAAAGTACCTTGAAGTTTGATTTGGTCAAGGCAGATATCTTCTTGCCAAAAGTTATGCACCCAAAAGTACACTTTACTCAACTATCCAGCTATTGCAAGTTTATGATAGATTTAGAAGCATAAATGAATACGTTAGCATACAGAACAAAGAGTAGCAAGTGAAACAGTTCTCGTGCTTCATAGCATCCCATAATGCCATTCAGCTTGTGCACTAGATCCAATAACATAACCGAACATTGTTTACTTTATTTTATACATATGCAGAGTGGTACCATCTTGAGAACACTACTGTTCATTATTTTTCTTTAAAAAAAGGTAGCATATGTTCTGCTTCAACAAAAATATGCATGACTTAAATCATACTTTTTCAGTGTCGTACAAGCATTGCAGATCTGTGGCGTTGTGTCTACAAGTACACTCCCCAGTTAGGGGATTACATGTTGCTACTATTCTCTCGTGGAAAAAAAAAAACGTAGGTGCAGCAACCACAGAAAAAGAAAGGATACTCGGCTGATGCAGAGCCTCTGGTCCCAGCGCTAAAATTGTCAACAAATCGTACAGTGTTGTGTTCGAGGGGCACAGCTGTTCCTCCAGACTGCCGGAAAATGCGAAAGGTCGGCAGGGCAAAATAGGTAATCAAAAAGCACAGTATGAAGAGGAACAAATTAATGAGATGCACGTCGATGCTGCCTGGACAACACAGAGGTGCCAAAAACTTAGCAAGTAGCAATAGTACACGAAATCTACACTTCACTATGCAACTATACTTCGACTAAACTGCTGCGTGAACCTGCATGTTTGCAGTAGATTAATGAAATGTGGGCTGAGTTTGAGACCTTGCATCTCTTAGCGCCTTGAGTTTGTATTTTTGCTCTAGTCTGGTGCCGTAGTCATTGCATAACCTTTATGTTTGTATTACTTAAGATGCAATATCCAAGATGCCTATTGCTGCTGCCACTTGTTCATGCGCTCTAACATTCGTGCATATGTAACTAAGCAAGCTAATATATATCTACCTCTAAAACAGCCTCGCATAGTGCTTATTGCTCACCGACATTAACAAAAACGTAATGAAGCTTCATCAGTAAATCAAGCAGCTGAAAATTTGTATGTACATATGAATGATGCCCTGTCGCGAAGAATTCAGAGTCGATTAGGAATGCCGGATTATGTTGAAGCAACGATTGAGACAGTAAGTTTCTTATGGCGATTATCATGTGCTACAGCAACCAATGCACGGTACTAGTTAAGTGGGAAACGCCTCGGCATCTTTGCAGCGCTGGCGTAATATTCGTGACTCGCAGGCGAAGTTTTGCTCGAGCAGGATGATAAGAGACTTTTTCTGCCGCAGAAATGAACACTTGATTATGTGCACTTAGTACGATGCGCTGACAAGAAACGTGACGGAAAACACGGCAGATTCGACCACTAGTTTGCACTACGTGTAAAAGATGCTACGCCGGAACAAACGTGTGACAAGAGCTTTTAAAAGATAAACAAAATGTGGTTGCACACACGTTAAAAGCGTCGACGGGAAATCGGCGGCGGGTCGATGCACCGCTCCTCGTTTCAATGCGGACCTATGAATATCCGTAAGGGCGCATGTACTCTATGTGTTACACCTACCGTGATCAGCACAACACGCTCGTTGGTGTCCGAAAACAAGGAACAGAACTCATCGATGCGTCTTTTCTGCTCGTCGTAATCTGCCGGTGGCTTGGTCGCGCAAAAAAATGCGTCCCACTGCTCGGTCTCGTTCGATGCCATACTCGCTCGCAGTCCCCAAGCGCGGCCGTTGAAGAGCGTGCGCCCAACGAGGCGCAGCTGCGGTGAAATGCGCTTTTTCCCTGTCGCACACGCTTCGTCGTCGCACGTCGCCGTTCGCGGTCCGACGTCTGAATCACGGCCGACTTCCTCTTCATGTCGTCATATTACGATTTTGCTGTCCGGCGCTTCGGCCAGCTGATTCGCCGCTCGGCGCGCTGGGTCAATCGAAGACTGCAGTGACACACTGCCTTGTCGTTTGCACGGCGCACACACAGAGAGAGATCGCTCCGTGGGTCGCTGCGCTTTTTCTTTTTTTTTTCTTCTTTTTTTTTTGGTGATATCGCGGGCGAGCTCCCAGAGGGTCACACTTATCGAGACGCGCTATTTACACAATTTGTGAACAAGGAAGCGGATCTCGCTAGGGGAGGCAGCTCAGTAGAAACAAGGCCGCGGCGACATACGCGCTCTTGGAGCTACTGTAAGTGCTGTTTCAAGGACCAGTCATCGTAGGGGCTACCCCAGGCTCTCTCACCAAGACTTTACATAAATTACGAGTGCGAAAGGCGACTGGTAACCGAAGCTCATACAAACTCTGCAACCGAAACCAAGCGCAGACAACAAAAAGCTACATGCGGCTACGGATTGGCTTGTCTGCACTTCTAAACGCGTTTCAAAGCAACCTTAGTGGCCAGCATTTATAGAACGCCTGCTTGTTTCAAGTAAGGTGGCTAGTTACAAGTAACATTAGTTACAAGTTTCAACCTGCTGGTAGATTATCCACAGCGTTTCTTGGCTTAGATGAGATTCCTTTCTGGGTTTTCTGGGTGCTCTGCGAAGACTATTTTTGCATCATTGTTTTGTATGACCCGACACAGGAGGAATAATTTGATGTTTTATTGGAACGACACAGTGAAGATAAGTGTAGCTTTGGCGTGGTGATTGTCGTCATGAAACTTGCTCATGCTGATTAATTGAGCCATGTGCGAGTAGCTGAATAGGACCTTTTTAATTGATGTTGAAACAAGGGTTCACAGCATTTTAAAGATATCTGCGGTTGCATATCGAAAGATGCACGCCGCCGCACGACACTGGAGGAGCTCTGGGCAACTGGGGCAATTTCTTCTGCTCGGTTCCATCATCGTTCACTACCGGCTGATCCAGCTGATAATGGGGGCGAAGTAGTGCTGTGGCCAACTAAGTGCGGAAATCAATAGCATAAAAAAACAGCGGTCGTTTTTCATTACCCGGCCTTCCTTAAGATTACGTTCGTCAGTTCGAAACGGCTCTTCATAATATATCGAATGCGTCGTGGTCGGATGGTGTGGTGGACACTCTGGCAAATGACTGGACGCTGGCGAAGAAAACTTGCTTGTGTGAAGTTGTGTGCAGCCCACCAGAAAACGGCAATGGTGAGTTGCGGAACTTGCGGATGCTATCTCAGGCCTTTCTCATGCAAAGTGATCATTTGGATTCGAGGAAGCGTGGCTGTAGTATATGCATGGTCACGTGTACTCGTTCTTTCCTCAAGAAGTAACCCCAGTAGTAGGTGTTTTTTCGCGAAGTATGTACCGCATGGAAAAACCATGTTAAAATTTAGTTTGAGCACTGATCTCACGTGGGGTGAAGGTAAGGTCTTTTAGCGAAGGTTCGTCGATATTTTGTAAATGTATGAGGCTCACTTCGCACCCCAGACCCCGAGTCACAGCTCCCCCCCCCCATATTACGGCGATGTATAAGGCTGACTTTTCGCCCCCCCCCCCTCGAAGGTGCATATAGGGTGGGTGCTCTTTTCCTGCCGCCCCCGCTAGTGCGCACGCCTATGCTGGTTGTACTCTCATGTTATGTTAACAAAGACTTGCCTGCGGCAGGGGGGGGGGGTTGCCACGGGGTCTTCAGACTTTGTTTTAAATACGAATGCATTTCTTAGTAGGGCTATGTCAGGCATCCGCGTTGTCCGCGGCACTGTTCTCACTCCCTCTCCCATAGCAACAGCTGCGGGCGCGCGCGCTTATCATCGCCCCTAGCAACCGGAGCATGTGGTGTGGGAGAGTGTAGGATAGGGTAGTGGCAGTGCTTTGCCGCTCCTTCTCTCGCCGTTCGCTCTCTCTCCTCCTTGCGCCACACTTTCCCGGCCGCTCGCGTCTCACTCTCGACCGTTCGCTGGCTGGGCGCCTCTCAAGAACATGCGGAAATGAGTGCCGAGTGCTCGAGACGCCGCTGTGAAAAGCCAACGCCGAGCCGAGAACACTGTTTGTTTTGTTCAATTCATGGTATATTAGGGGCAAAGCTCCTTATAGGGGCACCCGTTCGTCCCTCGTAGTCGTAGTAGTAGTCGTAGTGTGTAACTAGTCTTACATTTTGACCTCTAAGGTGGTGCCGGTGAAAGATTTCTTCTGTGCGTTGTTGAACAATGAAAAATTCGCAGCGTGCGCGTTAACTAAAAGCCGAAATCTCCTGTCTCTCATTCCACCTTAGCAGCCATTGGCATGTACATTGAGCCCTATTTGACAAGAAAGGGTTGCTACGTTATACTCGCTGGGCATTACCTCCTTGGTTTTAGAAAGCTTTAGCGAGCGTTGGGCCGCAGTGCCATGAATACAGTGAACTAGTATATACCATGAATTCGAGGTGGTTAAAGGTGGGAAGCAGACACGAAGCGCAAGCCGTAAGAAAGTGTGCGTGTGCCACCTCTCTTTTAGTCCTTGGAATGTCCGCTGGATGGCGGTGCATATGCGGAATATATGATGAAAAGATGCGAGATGGTGGTACTTGGAGTGTTCAATAGATGGACGAACGGACACACAGACAGATGCATGGACAGACTCACGATTGGCTGCACCGGCGGATGGACGCAGGGGCGCATTCATGGACGAACGCAGGGACGGACGCACAGATGGACGTGCGGACGCACGAACAGACACACGCATGGACAGGCGAATGGACGCACGGATGGCCACACAGACGGACGCAAGGATGGACTGAAGCAAGAACTAATGGACGGACGGATGCTTCGCCCCACTCTCCGTCATTCACTCCGTGGATATGCTGCCATTTTTTTTAACCGTGCACGCTAGCTTGAACGGCATATCGCGTTTGTCGAGTCAGAAAAAAACGCCACGTGCGGCAAACGGCGCTATTAGCTGCATGGTGTAATAAAGATGGATTGATATGTGGGGTTGGACGTCCCAAAACCAGCATATGATTATGAGAGACGCCGTAGTGGAGGGCTCCGGAAATGTCGACCACCTGGGATTATTTAACGCGCACCAAAATCTGAGCACACGGACCTACATTTCCGCCTCCATCGGAAATGCAGCCGCCGCAGCCGGGATTCGATCCCGTGACCTGCAGGTCAGCAGCCAAGTACCTTATCCACTAGACCATTGCGGCGGAGCTGGTGTAAGAAAAAAAGAGAAAACATTATTCTTATAACGCTGGCTCTCACGTGCGAAACGCCGTTATAGACGCTACGCAATGCATTCGCATTTCCTCACGATTCCCTACGGGGAGGGGGGGGGGGGCATTTTTGTGAATGTTCGGCAACACCAGTTGATAGTTCTTACATATTGTTACGCATGCCTGGGAAGAAAACGAAGATGGGCGAACAGGCTGGCTGCTCGAAGCTGGAGGAAGAAAGAAGACGACGACACTGCGATCATCAACCTGTTGGCCGCTCCGGCGCTTCTCTTCGCGACCAAAATAAACGGCCCCCTTCAGCCGTATACGTCCTGGTCCTCCTTGTGCGTAACAATATGTATTCTAAAATAACTTCGTCATACAATGCCCTGTAGTTAGTGAGAGATGCCGCGTGCGTTTATCTCTGCATATATCAAGGACATCGACCTCGTCCTCACAATGTGGCTGCATAGACATCTCGCACTATGTGTGTGTGTAGTTGCAAGTTGTGTGCATTTTAGCTGAGCTTGCTTGCCAGTGGTGAAGTGTGCAAATACTGCATGCAAGCAAACTTGTTAACTGAAGAAAACAAGAAGATTGGTCGAGTTGGTTAGGTTTCATGATAAATAGCTTTGAATTTTGCGGTGGATAAATAATTGAATTATTGGTCCTTATGCTCGAATTAGAAGAAATGGACATGGGCCAGGCACGTAGCGCGTTGGCATGATAACCGCTGATCATTAGGAGTAACTGGCTGGATTCCAAGTGAGACAAACGAGCCCCGTGGTGGTGGTCTAGTGGCTAAGGTACTTGGCTGCTAACCCGCAGGTCGTGGGATCGAATCCCGGCTGCAGCGGCTGCATTTCCGATGGAGGCAGAAATGTTGTAGGCCCGTGTGCTCAGATTTGGGCGCACGCTAAGAACCCCAGGTGGTCGAAATTTCCGGAGCCCTCCACTACGGCGTCTCTCATAATCATATGGTGGTTTAGGGACGTTAAGCCTCACATATCAATCAATCAAGTGAGACAAACGAGGGAGACAGAAAGCTAGGTGGGCAGATGTGATTAAAATGTCTGCAGGTATAACGTGGCCTCACAATGTACAGGACCGGGTTGATCTTTTTGCGGAACATACGTGAGAGAGGCCCTTGCCTTGCAGTGGGCGCAGTCAAACTGAATATGATGATGACGTTTGAAAATGATGATTTGATTTTTATTCGCGCTGTAGTGGAGGGCTAGTAGCACATGCGAATGCTCTTGGTTTCCGCCCCGTATGAAATGCATTCACAGCGGGCGAGATCGAACGTACAAACACGAACGCGACAGCGGAACGCAGTGGCCAACAAATATGCCTGAGAAAAAAAAAAGAAACAAGTGATTAAGACTGCACAGCGGGAAGGTTAACCAGATTAATTGTCCATATGGCTACTCTGAGTTGTAAGGAATGGTATGGACTAAGTTCGACAGTTAGTTAATAATTCGTATTTTTACTTCTACAGCTACCACAATATGACCACAAGGGTTTGCCTAACCATTGATCATGAACGTTAGTCTTCCGAATGGCGACGTGTAAATAAGCGTCAACGTGGTTGCGTTCACGTTGAACTGTGATATAGCTGTTAAATATCAAAATACATCGGAGAGTTCTCTTATACCAGTGTACAGTGAATATTCAACGTAAGGACAACTTTCACTTTACTGCTATGACGGAGGGATCAATTTTTTTTCTTCCTTTTTTAAATAGCCTTTTCCCTCAAACTTAGTTTCGGGTAAATTACAAATTGATTGTTAAATGCGTTTTTTTTAGAAACGAGGCACAAGCCCTACTAAGGTCTTGTTTCATGCTCCTCGAAGCGCAGGATTCGGCAACTCATAATGACAACAAATAGGGCTGATCACTACAACTGGCTGCGCTCGCGTTGGTGCCACGATACTGTGGCGATGCATTTTCCCATTGCCGCAGACGTGGTAGCTTAGTGGTCATTTAGTGCTCTGCTGGGCTCGAGGACGCGAGTTCGACTATATACTGGCCGCACGACGGAATTGCTAGCGGGGTAAAATTCAAGAGCACCCGCGCACACTACGGCATGCCTTATAGTTCTTGTTTAGTTTTGGCTCGCAAAAGCCTAGAATTTCTTCTAACAACAAAGCTACTTAAGATAGCCGTAATTTGCGTGGCCTGTCAGAGAACTACCATTGTCATAAACGTTCTTAAAAGGCGTGATCATGTCGCTTCACCAAAGGTTAAGGCGCAGGCCAGGAAACTGTTGTGTAGCAGGCCGTGAAAAATCCGTAAACGGGGTTTGTGTCGAGCCGACATTTCGGCAAGCGGACTTGACTTCCCCCTGGATAGAAGAAAACATTGACAAGTTAAGGAAAAGTATTAACAATGGGTGTAAGGCAGGGGGACACAATCCCCCAATGCTATTTACCGCATGCTTACAGGAGGTTTTCAGAAGCCTAGAATGGGAACAGTTAGGGATAAGAGTTAATGAAGAGTATTTAAGTAACCCGCGCTTCGCTGATGACATTGCATTGCTGAGTAACTCAGGGGACGAATCGCAACTTATGATTACGGAGTTAGACAAGGAGAGCAGAAAGGTGGGTCTTAAAATTAATCTGCAGAAAACGAAAGTAATGTACAACAACCTCGGAAAAGAGCAGCGCTGCGGGATAGGTAATAGAGCACTTCAAGTTGTAAAAGACTATGTCTACTTAGGGCAGGTAACGACCGCGGAGCCGAACCACGAGATTGAAGTGACTAGAAGAATAAGAATGGGGTGGAGCACATTTGGCAAGCACTCTCAAATTATGACAGGTAGATTGCCACTACATATCCCTCAAGAGGAAGGTATATAACAGCTGTATCTTGCCGGTACTTAGCTACGGAGCATAAACCTGGAGACTTACAAAGAGGGTTCAGGTTAAATTGACGACGACGCAGCGAGCAATGGAAAGAAAATTGGTAGGTGTAACCTTAAGAGACAAGAAGAGAGCAGAGTGGATTAGGGAACAAACGGGGGTTAAGGATATCATAGTTGAAATCAAGAAGAGGAAATGGACATGGGCCGGGCATGTAGCGCGTAGACAGAATAACCGCTGGTCATTAAGGGTAACTAACTGGATTCCTGGAGAAGGCAAGCGGGTTAGGGGGAGACAGAAAATTAGGTGGGCAGATGAGATTAAGAAGTATGCGGGTATAAATTGGCAGCAGCTAGCACAGGACCGGGTTAACTGGCGGATTATGGGAGAGGCCTTTGTCCTGCAGTGGAAGTAGTCAGGCTGATGATGATGATGATGATGATGATTAACGATGGCAAACGACGTCACCTTCAAGTTTTTCAGTGCTAAAACGCACTAACTAGATGTGCACACATGACAGAAGTCAGTCGATTAGTTTCCTCAAGCGAAGCTTGCCTGTTTACCCGTCAATGATCTCTGCTCGATGAGGAACATGGATCAAGTAATTGAATACTTGAAGGACCACTGCTCATGAGAGTTACCAAGTATGAATACTTAAAGAACCACCCCTATGACAGTTACCAAGTATTTGCGGTTCATATAAAGGACTTATTTTATTCGATCTCTCAAACGCAGCCGTTAATTGGACTTCGGGAGTGACCAGTGCTCTGTCGTCTGCCATTGAGTATGCCACAGATGACGGCACGGTGCGCTTTCATTATAGAGCTTTAATCTCAATGCGTCATTTCTTAGAACTTTTATTGTTTTACTTATGTTTGACTTTTATCTGTAAGGACAACGCGTTATATACTTGCAAAAGAGGACGTTTTTATCGGCTCGTGTATAGCACCCATTCTTAGCGATTTATTTTTATCTGGTCTTAGCATTGCCTTGTCTAAAAAGTTAAAAAACGCCAAAGTGTGCAAATAATTTCGCTAAGTTGATAGCTTCCTGTTTTTAACTGACTGTGCTCTTGTTGACATAGTTGCGAAGGATGTTTTGCACCCCTTGAAGTCACTTACGAAATCTCCCAAGGAGATCCTATCCGGTTTTTTTTTTGAACATCCGCTTGTTTTTTCTTAGAAAAGCACACATGCTTATGGATATGAGCCACGAGCAAATGCCCCTTCTTTCTTTTGTCTCGGCGCACTCAAAGCTCATTATGAGAGACATTGCTAACTTGTGTTTTAAAAATGCTCTCACCCAATCATGTCATCGCGAAATGGCGTCCAGTTTCGACACTCAAAGCAAGCGTCTCACCCGGAAGCAAAGTATCCAGTCCTGTTACAGATGTCTTGCCGAACGCATTCTAAAAGATTTGCATAAAGAAAACAGCCAAGAAAATTTGGAGTGTTTCCGCTTTAGGGTAGGCGTGATCCCGTATATGCACATTGTTTTCCACAACTTGAAGTAGGAGGCTCAGCGGGTTAACGTATGCGTTGACTTACCCAGGTAATGTTGCTAACTGAGCCTGCGATAAGAAACGCCTTGTCAGATTTGTTAATTGGGAGTGTTGTGCGGTCTACAAGTCTTCATTATCACGCGGGAAGTACTGCATGGGACAGACTTAGCGAAGCTTCAGCGGGCAGACTAACAGCGAAGCTTCAACTACTTCGCTCTTAAATGAAATTTCAGGGAAGCACTATATGGGTGTCTGAAAGATAGACTACGTGAAAACAACTACAGCGCGAGAAATAGACTTTCAGCGGGAGGGCTTCTTGCATTGCACGCCTTCCTGTGCAATACCGCGTACTTCGCATGGCCTACGTCTTCATGCACTGATTAACTGATAAACGCCAGTGGTTTATGACATTAGGAATTCTTATTTTAATTGTGCAATAAGTAATGCCACTTGACATACCCATGGACACGTCAAAGCTGCTCCACTTGTAGCGAGTCGTTGACTAGGCGCATTAAAATATTACATGCCGGTTTGCGTTTTTGAATGAGCGCGTCATGATAACAAAAAAGTAAGCAGCAATCAACTTTAAAAATGCAAATTTGCGCTGAATTGTTTGTGTTGAACTTCCCCAAACCAAGATATGATTATCAGAGATGCTGACCGTAGTGAAGGGCTCCAGAAATTAGGACCACCCGGGGTTCTGCACCTGAATATGTGCACGCGGATCTCAACCATTTTCGCCTTTGCCGAAACTGTGACCACCCCGGCCTGGATTTGGTCCCGCCATCTTCGGATCAGCAGTCGTACACTGTAACCAGTAGACAAGCTCCGCCACGGTAGTATTCGGCTGCTGACCCGCAGGTCGCGGCATTGAATCCCTGCTGCGACGGCTGCATTTTCGATGGAGACAAAAATGATGTAGGCCCGTGTGCTCAGATTTGGGGGCACGTTAAAGAACGCTAGGTGGGTGAAATCTCTGGAGCCCTCCACTACGGTGTCTCTCATAATCATATGATGGTTTGGGTATGTTAAACCCCACACATAGATCAATCATAACAAGTATAAAACCATTGCAAATGCATATTTGGCTTCGTACAACTTGCTGCCAAAAACTAAGATGTGGTAATCTTCTTCCCAGCTTTTGTATAGAATCGTGCTGCCTTTTTTTTTCTATCACCGTTGCGTGCTCCTCATTTGTGCTAAACGAATGTGCAGCTGTGCGAGTTTAAAATTGATTTTACATGTTTTGCGTGAACAACAGCGTGAGCAATTTTTGTGGGAGCATGGGATTCATGCTCGTTTACGTGACAAACAAAGTCAAGAGTTTTCGGTGGCTTTCAAGGCTATGTGCGTTAATTTTCAAAGACCACATTGTTACAAACCCAATTACCACTTGCTCAGGGGAGGATCGAGGCCTGGAATAACTAGAATTAATCGAAGACCGGTAACTGTAACGAAAAATGGTGCTGGAACAGACGTCAAACTTACACAGCTCGATTGACATTTTCTTTCTATAGAAAATGTTCAATTATTGTTTCTTAAGTTTCTTAGATTTGCTCGATATAATCTTTTACAATATTGCACAAGACGCAAACTTTTATTCAGATGGGAAAAACGAAGGAACGGCCATTATGCAACGCCTTGTTGCCGAGTTTTGATGTCAATATCCGCTATATCTTTCCGTTTGTTCTTGGCCGTCTTTTTAAGGCTGTTTGACTTGATAATACATACCAGGTGTCTCCGCTTTTTCTGCGTATGAGTCTGCTGTAGGTGTTAACTCCCAAACAACGGCTGATAGTTTTTTCTTTCTCGTAATCATTTTGATGTCCTTCTCAATGCAACATTTCTTTTTGTTTGTCATCCTCCAGACCTTTTCTGTTTCTCAAAATGCATGGTGTTGGTTCCTCATAGAAGCTGATGTTCTCAATTCTTTATTGAAGGGCACATTACATGTGCCACCTGTTACATTTACGGAGAATGCGCTGTGAAGAGAACGACAGTGTTTATTTAAAAAAAACAGAAAATGTAAGGATTTTCAAGGGTTTCAAGTACCTGCATGAACCCTGCATCAATTAGTCCCATTTTCTTGTATCTGCTTTGACATTATTCCTGCGGGGTTTTCTTCCCCCTTATCTCTGAAAATATAGCAATAAATCAGACATGCTGTGCTGAGGTGCTACGCTCATGCGGGATAAAGGCGTTTAGCAAAGTTCAGATTATTGCGTATATATATAAACTTACGGTTGGGATTGGTTAAAACAGAGGTTCTAAAGCACTTTGCATATACCGACAACAGCGTGGTAGTTAACACCTTGGGAGGAAACAACACGAATGAAACACGATAAATACTGGTTGCACACGCTAGAACTTTATTTGCACATGGAATGTATATGGTTAATACATTAAGTCAATGTGATGCGTAACACTTGAGAACAAAAAAAATGTTCTCGGTATAAAATGTGGCATGACATACAGCGACTGCACAATGTATAATCGTTGCAGTGATGAATTTAAGTTATTTAAGTTAAAACTCAATACGTGAACTATGTACACAGATGACTGAAAACAATATGGCACAACTCACGGACCCGTTGACTATTCTAACCATCATAAACAATGCGTTCAGGGCTTCCATACATATATGGACGGTGCCAATATTTAGCATACGTTTATGCTATTGTCTTGTTTGTGTTTTCGAAAGCTCTATAGTGTTGAGTCATTTATGGAAATCAAAACAGACATAACGACGCCCACGACAAGCGCCTATAACGAACGCGGTCAATATTGGCAGTGTACGTAATACTCGCATGCAGATAACTTAGCAGTCTGGTCAAAGAGTAGTACATCAGTGTGACATAAAAAAAACACACACGCGTCATACAAGTTACATCTCTTACGGCATGCAAGTATTTGAGGTATATCGCTCTAAAGCACAAGATTACCACGTCTGGTGAGCATCAAGCAGTATACCACATGAAGCCTGACAAATTGTCAAGCTTGTCAAAATATCACAGCGAAATGCACAAGCTGCAGAGCTCCTGCATTTGCGCGCACATGTTCTCCCGTCGAAGTGTCGATTTTCACACCAAACACGTTTATCGATCAGAAGCAAAGGACGGGGCTTGTTACATACGGCAGAAGCAAACGCTGAACATTAAACAGCTACCAATAGGCAAGAGTCGAAAAATGTCGCACCCATGTCCCGAGCGGGAAGATGTCAAAATATAAAGGTGCAGTGCCAATTGCTGAGGCATGTAGTCGTCATTCGTAACCTTCGAGGTAGTCGCGAGGTTACACTACCGGTGAGGTTGTGTGGACGGCCACACGACTACCGGTGAGGTTGTGTGGACGGCCACACGTGTGTGGTCATCCATGTGGCGAAGCGAAATTGCGAGGGCATCGCAGCGCGCCCTTCAACACTTTTGTAGTGATGGTCCAACCGCAATGATACACTAATGACACGTTGCAAGTTCCACAGGGCGCAAGACCATTCTCGAGCAGAAATATGTGCGAGTAAGTAAAGGGAGTCCAACCGTGCAACGCACGTCACCAACTCAATAAGAGAGATATCGAGATCTACGTCGCATTTGCGAACACACGGGCCAGTTGTGGGCGCTGAGCATTCACAGTTCGGGCAGCTTTCTAAAGTGCATTCCATTAGGGCCATAGCGTCGGCTCTAAGCTGAGGGTGTTGCGACAACCGAAGGCGAGCCATTCACAACAATAAGTCGCTCTTCGCGTAAAAATCAAGATTTCGCTTGCGGGAAAAAATCCGTTTTCGTAATAACGAATATGTTTCATAACCATCATAGTTTCCTACATGTAATGTCTACACTAAAGAACCTCGCTGTAAATGCTGCGCATAAAAAAAGAACAGCTACATGTGCCCTTCAGTGGTGTTGCAGCCGCATTTTACGCATGTGCTGTAGCAAGCACCTTTGTTAATTATAGATGCTCCTAAAATGCCGCTAGATGTAGCCGATTCCGGGAAGAAATGCCGGAGATGCTAGGGGCTGGCTACAGCTCACGAATGGCCACACACATCATGTGAACGGCCCCGCGTTATGGAGTGCTAAATTAGAGTGATGAGTATTCGGTGACTAGAACCGAGTTTCGGGCGTGGCAAGTCAGACCCACTGCGATCGTTCAGCGCTCCCGATTGGCTCGCGTGTTTGCAAACGCGGCATAGACCCGTACAATGCTCTGAGCAATGTTGCGCGACGTGATCGGTTGTGCTCGTTTCAGGAACTAGACGAGCGTTCGCCGGCCAAAGAGGAACAAAAAGAAAGGGAAGCCTTGACGTCCGCGAAGGCGGCAGGAACCGGCGGCGACAGCGTCACGTTGCGACGTCCGTACTTCTCCCTGTCGATTATCTCGATGGCGCTCGAGAAGGACACGTGCTTCTTCAAGCTGCTGCCTATTGTCTCCAGGCACGAATCGCTGGCGCTCGTCCGCAGCCTCAAGACACTGGACCGAAGATCTGGGCTGGCGCCTTCGCTGTGGCAGCTGTCGAAGGTACCGATGCCCTTGTTGGTATCCGAAGCCGGAATGGGCGTGCTGGTACTGGGCAGCGGACAGGGAAGGCTCTGTAGAATGCCGCTGTCGTCGCTCCTGTCCCAAGACGGCGGATAAAGTGTCGGTGTGCAGACGCAGATGTTGGAGCCGATGCGAAGGTGACAGTGGCCGTTGCCGCTGCAGCACTTGGAACTGTGAAGCATGGTGACGCTGCCAGACTTGCGGAGGATTCCTCGTGGTGCGGCCGTGGCACTGCCTTCCGTGACGACTTCCTCGGCTGCGGAATTGTACGCACTGTCGCTGTTTCTTGCAAAGAGAGAAAGAAAATCGAAGAGAAAAATGTTAGAGATGTCATCCCCGAAGAAAGTAGTCGACATCGTCTAGCTGTGAGAACAAGGTCAAGTTATATGGTCGTGCTGAAAACCCTGCGGAACAAATGAGCAACGTAAAAAGTGGTGCCTAACCTACACGTAATGAATACGTCAAGTCGCTCTCTTAGGACGTGGTTGTGTCGATACCAAATCCCTTCCATTTACAATAAGTCACCTGTAAACATGCAGCTGGCCTTCGTGGCCACACTGAATATCCAAGAACGAACACCTGTACTACCTACCTAGAGCGTGACGCGCGGAGTACTTGCGAGCTTTGTTCAGTGTGGAGCTATTACCCTAAACGTGGCACCCAATAAATCCGTTGACAAAAAGTTTATATTGAAATAATGGCAGCGCAGACTAAGGGGACGTAAAAGGAGGAGTCAAACGAGCGGAGATTGAAACTTGGTTTATTCACCGAATGTAATATGTACCAGAAAAACCGAAAAATCTTGTTTCTGGATGACACATGACCACGGTGGAACCCTCCCTCTTGTATTTCCTTTTCCTTTCGAGTTTTTCAGGTATATATTACCTTCGGTGAATAAACCAAGTTTGTCTGCTCTCTCGTTTGTTTCCTTTCGCGTTACGTTAGTTTCCACTGCCAATATTTCAGCATAAATCTATACCAACTGGCCCGCCTTTCGACCCTTCTGCTCTGGTTTCTAACTTCAGCGTTCAGTATTCCAGACAGATTGTGTAAAGATTATCGCATAGCAGGCTACACGTGCTTTTGTGTGTGCGTGCGTGTTGTACCGAGACTACTTTTAGCGTCGTTATAGCTATGCATTGAACTCAGTAGCGACGTTGCTAGAAACGCATTCTTTTGAATTGGTATATTGTAACCCCGCCGAAAGAAGAAAATGCGTGTAGTTTGCATGCGAAAGCGCAAATCCGAAAAGAATAGTGCACAAACTTTATTCCGCTGAGTATTTTCATTAGGGCAGAAAAGAAACCAAGATTCATTTGTGACAGAAAAGTGAATCACGCAACTCGAAATTAGCATATAATGTATACGTTGACATGCATGCGCAGGCCTAATCATGCGGCACGTTCGAGTGTCATCACGCTCATATTCTTTTAGTGCGGATGAGCAGATGCTCATCTTTGTCTAAAATTTTGTGTCGGTGAAACAGTTAATCGACCACATTGTTAACCACGCACGAAGGCTCGTCTTTTTAACATAATCACCACAAACCGAACAGGCACTGCATAAATGTTACATGAAACCACGCACACACAGAAAAAATGATAATCGTAGGCGGAAACCCTATATACAGGCGCACACATTGTCACTGGCAGTCAAGAAAGTTCAAGCACAGTTTCGGGAACTGATCATTGATCACACCGCTGGACGCGATGACGTATTCAACTCGGAGCATTGTGGTCACTCTTTTTACTTTGAAAGTCCGCGCTCTCACTATACTTCACACCTTGCACACAGCTAAAAGAAGATCGCACCATTCGGTTTTCCGACAGTCCGCACTTAAATTCAGAGCCGCGAAGACGTACGGTCCACCTACCCAGTCTCTTCAAAGACTTCGTCGTGTAGTGCGAGCACTATGGGTGGTTTGGTCTCTGGTGTGTAGGCGCCTTCCGTGCCTCTGACGACGTCTTCGATTTCCTTCATGGTCAAACTAGTCTGGATGAACAGGTGCAGGCTCTTGTTGGAGAGGTAGAGTGGCTCTGTCAGAACTCTGCATCAACAAGTGATACGAATGATAGGATTGATGTCAGTTAAAACGCAAGATAGGAAGCGTGTGAATGCTTAAAAAAGACACATGATTGCGGTCACGTCGTCGAATGGTTGGCAACAAGCAAACGATATAGGCCCAAGTATGTATGGTGCTAATAAGACTATAGAGAAACTATCATGCTCCCTTCTGCACTTGCCTAGTGTGACTTCAAAGTGAAAGCCATCTTTATTCTTAGTCGGTTGTATTGTACAGGTAGAGCTCTTAATGCTTTCATGCTCATGCATCTGCCTAGACATTCCGTCTACCCCCACTAAGTTTCGGCACTTAGTTTCAATCGTACTGTGCGTGTCTTTTTCTTTGGCCACTTCATATACTTCCTGGCAACGCGAATAAGCCATGCGTTCTACCAACTAGCCCCCGTATAGCAGTTGTACTTCCAATCGTACCGTCTTGCCATTTTTGTGATATCTACTAAGCGAACCGCTGCCATTTTGCCATGACAGCATGAATGTGAAACTTAATCAAGGGAGCTGATATAGCAGCGGTGTGTAGAGTGCTCAAGGATTGCAAAGTTGTACCAAAAATTTGAAATGTAGGTAATGTGATGTGCATGGAGATGACGTTTTCAGAGGGTCGGAGGTACAAACTTACTCTCGCAGGAAAGTCTCGAGTCCTGCACGTCGGTTTTCTGTAAACTTGTCGTCAAATCTTTTTAACAGTGTCTTCGATGGAAGGCGAGGCGGAGTCCTGGAGAAAGAAAATAACTTTAGTTGCAGGTAGCCATGTGTAACAGCAGAACGGCGTTTATAGATATTGTAAACATGTAAGCATTCGAGATCTAAGATTAGCTACACTAAAGCATCCTGTGTTCTTTCACCATAATTGCAAAAACAGAAACAGAATGCCTGTGTTCGTATCACATAGGAGTGGCCAGGAAGGGGGGGGGGGGGGGGGTATTCAACTCATCTCCCCGAAAATGTTCTATTTCGCGGTTCTATCTATCTATCTATCTATCTATCTATCTATCTATCTATCTATCTATCTATCTATCTATCTATCTATCTATCTATCTATCTATCTATCTATCTATCTATCTATCTATCTATCTATCTATCTATCTATCTATCTATCTATCTATCTATCTATCTATCTATCTATCTATCTATCTATCTATCTATCTATCTATCTATCTATCTATCTATCTATCTATCTATCTATCTATCTATCTATCTATCTATCTATCTATCTATCTATCTATCTATCTATCTATCTATCTATCTATCTATCTATCTATCTATCTATCTATCTATCTATCTATCTATCTATCTATCTATCTATCTATCTATCTATCTATCTATCTATCTATCTATCTATCTATCTATCTATCTATCTATCTATCTATCTATCTATCTATCTATCTATCTATCTATCTATCTATCTATCTATCTATCTATCTATCTATCTATCTATCTATCTATCTATCTATCTATCTATCTATCTATCTATCTATCTATCTATCTATCTATCTATCTATCTATCTATCTATCTATCTATCTATCTATCTATCTATCTATCTATCTATCTATCTATCTATCTATCTATCTATCTATCTATCTATCTATCTATCTATCTATCTATCTATCTATCTATCTATCTATCTATCTATCTATCTATCTATCTATCTATCTATCTATCTATCTATCTATCTATCTATCTATCTATCTATCTATCTATCTATCTATCTATCTATCTATCTATCTATCTATCTATCTATCTATCTATCTATCTATCTATCTATCTATCTATCTATCTATCTATCTATCTATCTATCTATCTATCTATCTATCTATCTATCTATCTATCTATCTATCTATCTATCTATCTATCTATCTATCTATCTATCTATCTATCTATCTATCTATCTATCTATCTATCTATCTATCTATCTATCTATCTATCTATCTATCTATCTATCTATCTATCTATCTATCTATCTATCTATCTATCTATCTATCTATCTATCTATCTATCTATCTATCTATCTATCTATCTATCTATCTATCTATCTATCTATCTATCTATCTATCTATCTATCTATCTATCTATCTATCTATCTATCTATCTATCTATCTATCTATCTATCTATCTATCTATCTATCTATCTATCTATCTATCTATCTATCTATCTATCTATCTATCTATCTATCTATCTATCTATCTATCTATCTATCTATCTATCTATCTATCTATCTATCTATCTATATATATATATATATATATATATATATATATATATATATATATATATATATATATATATATATATATATATATATATAACCACTTTTGTTTCTTATTTACATTCTATTGGTTCTAATACCCTCCCCTATACATTCCTTGGTATTACTGTCTGTTAGATCTCACTAACATTGTGTCAAAACACAGAAAAACGAGCCCTTAGGTATACACTTCTTTTCCTTCCTTCTATATATATATATATATATATATATATATATATATATATATATATATATATGCGCACACAAAACGCACATACGAATTTATATAAAGACTGTTTAAATCTGACCCCTGCCATCCACTTGTTCCCCTCTCCCCCACCCAACAAAAAACAATTCTTACACCCAATTCGCATAAGAAGAATTTCTTGTAGTTCTCGCACATTCTTAAAGCGTATAGTCAGACACCATCATCTCGAATGTCACAAATAACGGTGCCCGAATCGCGTCAGGATAATTAGGTGCTAGATGCAGCTGTGCACTATATTACGTAAGAATAGACATGAATGATGCTGTGCGCATGCTACAAAGAGCAATCTGGATGCATTCTGGCACCAAAAGACTGTCTTGAAGTAATTATAGTTCATCATCTTTTTCATCAACCTGACTACACTCACTGTAGAGCAAAGGCCTCTGACATGATCTACCAGTCAACCTGGTCTTGTTCCCAGACTGGCTTTAATCGCTCGATTACAACATACGCGACCTTTCATAAAAGGGAGATGATCTTTCGTCTCTCACATGGCTAGGGTGACTAAAATACTATACAGGTTATTGACCTGCATATTTACACTGTACTGTATGCTAAAAAAACGTGATTATTCCTTCACTAACCTCATAAGTCTTACGAAGTGAATTATAAGCGAAGTGTGACTGCTACACTCCTAGTTTACGGGAATAGCTGCGTGACTATAGTATACGTGCCGCTTACGTTTTGTAATGTTGTTGGCGAATGGGGCTAATGAGGAAGGCAGCACGCAAGTCGAGTCGGTTGTATTTTGTTCCGAAGGCGCCGCAGTATCCGCTGACGCCCTTTTGCATCGTATCTAGTTTCTGGTCTCCACTCGTTGGAGGGCAGAGCTCTGACGCGACGCGGTATATATGCCGCGTCGTGTTCGGTTGTATATGTATATGGTGTATATGTGTTCGGTTGTTTAGGATAGGCCTGATAAGTCGCCGATTTACAGTGGACAGTAAGCCCGGCTAAAAACGAACGCGCACATTGCTCACCGGAGTTCGTATGTATGGTTTAAGCTCAAGAACACCGCGAGACACGAATGCTGAAGAGCTAGATAAAAGGCGAGCGATCTGTGGAGGCAAGTATTCGAAAACAAGTCTCGGACATACAAGGAAGGCTGCAATTCCTTGAGTAGGCTTTTCAGGTGAACGAACTCCGAGTACCTCCTTCGAACCGTCGAACGTGACATGGTGAAGCAGCTGTTGTTCGTCTGCAAAAATACCATCACAATTCATTGTTGGATTGACGTGACGTGTTCATCTTTTTACTTATGGCGCATTTAAGTAATTCTTTTACAGTGGTTGGCTGAAATATCAGTTACTTTTGAGCTAGCAACATGACTGCTTACCTCAATAGAAATGTCATATGACGTGTAAACATCCCCTTTTACTTGGTGGACGATGGGGTTTCGCACGTTCACATCCAGGAAAGTCTGCAGAAAAAAAAAAACGCGGAGTATGAATCAGGTGTTCCGAATAACCACCGATCTTTGTTGCTTCAGCACGCGCAGAAGTATGTCAGAACAGGAAGGAAAATGAAGTTACGAAGAAAAAATTCATACAATCAATTCCTGACCAATCCCCCAGAGTCAGTATGAGCCATAAAAGATGTATCATCATCATCATCATCATCATCATCATCATCATCATCATCATCATTTACAGCAGCATCTCGCCATATATGTAAAATCAGACGTATCTCATACATCTTCGCAATCTGTTGCAAAATGGAAAAAAAAGTTAAATTATATTTTTAAATAAAAAATGCCTGGCCGGTCACTGAACTTATTTCGAATACCAAGTGGTGTAATAGTAAAAGCACGTTAAACGACCGTGCTTAAATAAGAAACATTGGTGGCGTGTGGAAAGAAACAACAAAAAGTTCTGTATAAGTGTTCACGAACATCCATTGTTGTGCAGAAGAGTGGCTTCAAAGTCGATATTTTATCCTTGACAAATTTAATTAGTAACTCGCCATGAAAGTCTAGCGTTGGACTCATCAGCAGCAAGCAGGCGAAAAGGCACATTCACCCGTAAGATTTAAGTAAATGTTAACCTGTATAGTGATCAGAAATATTATGCAGTGCCTACTGTGTTTTTTTGCAAGCATATTTCGTCTTATGGCACTCAAAACCCAAGAACTTACTCTCTTGTGCACCAAAACACGGAAGCAACGGCTTCCGTGTGATAAGAGATTATCAAGCACCAGAGAAAGAAAAAAAAAGATACGCAAAGTGTTTGCGTGGCAAGAAGCGAAAGGTGTTCAGCAAACCGCGCGAATTATCGTATCTAGTAAAGTTGTCAGTGCTCTGAGAGCGCACACTCGAGCGCGTCTGCTCGGAGCCACGGGATTTCCCAAATTCTTATCCTGTCCGGCAAATTTTCATCACACTGATGATTAGCATATTGTCGCCTAATAGTGACAGTGTATAGGAGGTATGCACTGATCCTTTATCTGCCAGGCGGCAACACCGTTCTCGCGCCATTTTGGAGGTCCGTTCGTAGCGCCGCCCCGCTGTCCATGTGTGTGCACAGGAGCGGTTTCCAGAAGTCTCTGTATAGTCTTCAAAATCGCCATACGTAACTTGGACAGAGTGCGTGCAGAGAGTTTTTTGCGCGTGCGGCGAGTGCACGGACCTACGAATTAATGACCCCGCCGTTGGTGTTAACTTGCCAATGACATCAAGTGCATACCCGCTACAGGTTTTCAAGAAGTGACTCTGCGTCGAATTGAAAGAGAATGTGCATTCTTTACTCTCATTTATAGAAAGATGTAGTTGGTAAGCGTCACCTTCTTCGCAAATTAAATGACAGAAAGTGCAACTGATACTCTGAACCGACAGCTTCATGCAACGCTGAATAGTCCAACCCCGCTTTTCTGTCTCATCGCAGCGTGGGACCAACGTTCGTTATCGTGTGGCGTACGATAGTTAAGGTCTCCGAGTACGTGATAAACAGACGCTACATCACTAGATAGCTACAAAACTGTAGTGTTTGCCACGTCAATGAAATCAATGCAGCACTCTCATGAGAGTTCGTGCTGGCAATGGTGACGAGAGGCACAGTTAGCTAACACACGGTGGTATCTGTTTCCAGGCGGACACTTGAATATATGTGATGTAAAACAGTGGAAATAAACTGTTACGAGAACAACTGAAAGTATAAGGTCTCTGCAAGTCTTTTGCCAGTGGCTACATGCACAACACGCGCTTAGTAAAAGGAAATGTAACATTACATACCCTAAAGCCAATCGAGAGGCTCAACTATACAAGTTCTCAACGTAAAAAAAAAAATATCACCGAGGTTTTATAAACGTGGCACCAACGATGAATAAAGTCGCTGTCATTTACTGTGGTCAAGGAAAACAATTGCGAAGTCGCGTTTTCCAGCGGTCACATCATTATCTAGAAACCGAGAGTTTAGAATTGCTCCGCAAAAACGCCTGCGATGAGACGCAAGCACGTGTAGCAACCCAATCCGACCGGCCAGCTGGCGCTGCGGTTCTCTATAGGCGTTTCACTGCACGTCGAGAGGAGAACTTCAGAGGGTGTTTCACTCGTGACCACGGCCACTGATCGTCTTTCTCTGCGCTCAAGTCATTGTCGAACGACAGCCGATAGCAACCGGTAGCGAGTGACATGCACAGCTGAATAACTCACTCAGGGCCTCAGACTAAATCTATTTACGGTGTCGTAATACATTAGTTCATCCCATGGTACGTAATGGTGCTACGAAAATGCAGCCAGCAGTATATACTTGAAGGCGCTGAAATTTGCCCGTTTGAAGTTTCGACCACGCCATGTAGGCCTTTCGTACTTCGTAGACACGGTTGCCACCAAGGGATTTACGTCACCCTTGTATGTAACACCTATGCCTGACTAGATAGCAAAGTACGCACACATATGGGTCCAGCATGCATAAATCTTGGTTTTGCGCCACGTTCACGTGGCATAAAAGCGAAAACAAATAGCGTAGCTGCCTTGCACTAACTTTCGTATACAGCAACTAAAAAAAAAACCAATGAACATGTTCCTTAGAAGTTTCGCTGATTGGCTTGATATGCTCAGGTAAGACAAAACAATGTAGGCTAGCTTAGTTCACAGGAGTCATGAAAAGCGAACGTCATTGTGCTGAATGCACGTCACTAAATAAGGCGAGCTAGCGCTACGGTTGTAGGAGTGATCACAATGCAGCGAATGAAGCCACCACGTGCCGGCGAAACCTTTCCCGTTATACAGAACAATACGCCGTTGCATAAACTACTTCCGCATGCTTAAACGGCATTGACGCGAGCTTTGCCAGCTGTTCTCCTACCTGTCTGTCGTAAAGTATGACGTTGGATGAATCGCACGCCTCGCTCCCGCTTCTGGACGAGACGCTGGCATCGTCGCTGATGCTCAAAATGTTGCTACTGTCGTCGCAGAAGTCGTTCGACGAACGGCGCGGCGGCTTGAGGATGCCCTTGCGGCGTCTAGAAGACTTGGTCTTCTGTGCTTCGCACAGGCAGGGTGCTGCTGTTAAGTGCATCTTGGATGGCGTTGGGCCCTTAAGAAACGGTGTATTCGAGGACGATTACGGTCTTCGTTCTTACAAGACTGCCCCAGTGGGAGGCTTGCTGTCTCGGCCTTAGCACCTTTGGCGCTCTTCTTCGTAAGCAACAGTTCTATGATAATGAGGCTGTTTAGTATAGGAAGTGATGATTTGCCAGCGCGGCTCAAAGCTAAGAGAAGGTGCAGACTCGGGGGTGTACGAGTGGGCACAAGTGCGATCTTCGGAGTGGAAGAGCCAGTCTTTTATCCAGACAGGAAGATGCTCTCTCTGCGCAACGATTAAGCGTCTGGAGCTTCGGTTCAGTAGCCCTCGACTTTTTACGTCCGATCGGCGGAGCATGGGATGAGGAGAGTGTGAGAAGAGAATGAGAAGAACAAAGAAGTTGTGGTTTTTGGGGAGGAGCACTCGGCGTGGTGAAAGCTTATCCTGATCTGCACAAGGAGAGGGAGCAGGGTGTACGTGAGAAGCGAGCTGTGATAGAGGCAGTTCAAGAGAAGAGCCGTTGTCGAGAAGCGATAATCGGCACGGTCCATTGTTTTGGAAGGACGTCACGAGCCCGATTGCTTCACCAGGCTCAGGGCTGTGTGCTTTTCCTCGCATGGCCGATCGCTTGAAAGTCCAGATGCTCAGATGTCATCCTCTTTGCTCCAGGGCCGAATAGATGGCGCACCTAACACTGCTGTGGTGTTTGATGCATGTCACGAAATATTCTCAGCCACTGCTATAGAGTAATTATACTGCTTTGATATGGTTGATGCAGTAGATATCCTGATTGCAAGGTTTTGTCCAAAGAATGCATGGTGAATGATCAAGGACTTCTTTTGACAAATGCATATTGGTATTGGATAGAAGTACCTATGTCGAGAAGGTAACCTTGCTTGTGTATTTCAGCGGATGCATTAGTTGATGTCGCTTGGATGTGGCAAAGTATTATCCGTTGATCAATTCCTTTGTTCATTTTATTTGCAATATAAAAATATTGTGGGAGACTAGGACAAGAATAAGCTGATTAATCTTTAAGCAAGCTCTAGAAGTAGGGACAAGTCATCAAAGGAATTTAGAAATTGTCTTGCCGAACGTAGCGTATCTAGACGTCTTGAGCGTGTTCACATAACTTCATTAATTAGCATGCCGAATGAGCTCGCCAGTGGAGTTCAAGACATATCAAAAAGACGACATGACCTAGAAATGGAAGAGAACAGACAAACAAAGTATGTTGATCTTCCCATGCACGCACTTGCGATACTGCAGCAGCTGCGCAGCGATTACAAGAACCGTTTTTCTTGCTTCGTGTTACAGAACGCCACGATAAAGCATCGCTACCGTATGAAAGCACTCGAATTATGTACCGTGTTTAAACAGTCTCACCACGATTCCAAAACTTCTATTTCACAAAGAGAAAGAGAGAGAGCATGAGTTGAACTGTTTAACTTCATGTGGATCATAGGAAGCGCTTTGTGTTCCTCTCGTCTATGATGTCAATATGCTTTTCACACTTGTCTTGAGTGATATCGCCAAGGGTCCTTGTATAGGGGGTCCATAAGATATTTTTTTCTGGTTGAGGGTGCGGTGAAACGGAGCAACATTCGTTGTCTGAGACTGAACTTCCAACAGAGTCGGAGAGTATCTTCCTAGATGACGTTTGCTTGGATCACGTATCAAGCCGATAGCACGATCGCTCATACGCAGTAGGCGGGATAGTCGCTGTAGTTCGCTGGACAAGTTGTTTGTTGGATGGTCAAATGATTCAGTCTAGTGCTGTGCTGTTTTTGTCGACAGATCATTTACGTATTCTTCAAAAGGTTTAGATCCTAAAGTGCACAGTGCGGGCTAGAAGACATTTATAAGAACAATAATACAGTGCTTCGCTCCTATAGTTATACACTCAATTTTTACTATTGATTTCAGGGGATGGCAGAAGCGTGCAACCAGATTTTTTCCCTCCCAGTCTCCTATGAAACGCGATATTAAAGTAGCACTGTTCATTCTACTGCAACTACGCAGGTAGAATTAAGGAAAAATATAAGTTCAAGACAATGAAACATGTATCCGTCGAAAGGTAGGCGGAAGCACTCTTATCAGGTAGCTGATTATCAGGCTTCCGTGTATCATTCCGTATATCAAACTGCAACGCAAAAATTTGCGCCCTCTAAAATGCCTTATCAGCCATTCAGTTATTAGTCATCCGGCTTTTTTCTGTCCCAGAAACGAGGTCCGAAGGTTTGCGTCAATAAAATTGATTTTGTGCGCCTATATCATTTATATATGCGAGCCAAATGCATTTTGCAGCGCCGTAACGTAATGTTTACCTATAGCAAGCTCCTTTTGATTATTTATATATGACTCGGTTTGAGGGAAGTCAGTCACTATGCCCTTTAAACGCTCCCAAAACGTATTTAAAGTATTTAAAAACGAGCCTTGCTTCAATTACGTTAAATCACCCTCTCGCATTAACATTGGTCAGAGCATGCCATGCTTGTAAAAAATCCTGTACAGTTTGCCTGCCCTGTTAGTCACTCCTTATGAAATGCGTAACGCACCAAGCCACCTTGGAGATAAAAATCTAAAAAGCGCGTCACTAAAAATTTTTGGTTCACGAAATATATTATACGAATGCTATTAGTGTTAATATATTTATAGTATCAACTAAGCAGTGGATAATTTTTGATTTTCGCCGAAATTCTGGATTGTAAAAATTTCAGTTTTATTTGGGTATTTCCACTCTCGGCTGCAACGCATCGAGTGCCGACGTTCTATTTTCTGATTATCTCTGCGATGTTAGCTATCGTCAAAGCTCGTGAGTCACAGATTACCTGCGCACTTCGATATTGCCGTACCGCCCTTCAGTGGACGAAGGAAAGTACAGATAACAATTTAGCGAAAGCTGACCAATTCCCACTCTCGTATCACGCAAAGCGCTAAGCTACACATATAAGTCAAGGACCTTTAGCAGCGGATAAAAAAGGATCTTGTGCAGTAGCGCTTTCGTTTCAGCTCAAGTTCATAAATACCGTTTGCAGGGCGCTGCGAGTATACTATGTATCTCTGCAAAGGTTTCAGGTTGCAGTGCCCATTACGCTACTAATTACCTGTAGTCTTGGCGATTGAGAACAGTCAGCCAAGAAAGTGTACTACGTGGTTGGTTTTACGGCAACCCCAGGTACTGAACAGCGGCTATTGTAGAAATGATGGGTTGAAAGGTAAATCTACAAGAAATGGCACCTTTTTGACGACATGCAACAAGTTTGCCGGTGCTTCGACTAAACAATTGGATAATTTATTGGATTTCACAAGACCCACGAACACTAGTCTGAAATACATCTATACGCTCTCATATTGGAAACGAGTACGCCGAATACCAGACTGTGGGCGAGTCATAGAAGGCGGTTACGATTCACGTTTATCGCGCGGACACCTAACTGTCGCTAACCTTCACCCACGTACCGTGAAAGCACGTTTAAAACTTTGTACGAACGGACTGCTAATATCAGAAAAGTACTGGTCTGTCGGAAGGCCTGTGCACATCTTTCAAAGGTTCGACGGTCAAAGAAACAACCTCAACATTTCCAGAGCAAAGCATTTTTCCGAAACCAGCTCCTGTACCGTTGTTCGAAGCAACTTCCGGGTCATGTTGGACGCCAACGCCGTGCATTCTTGGCTGGCGCACTGGAAATTGCTGCCGTCCGGGCAAAAAGGTTGCAGCAGGAAGCATTCGTGGCGCCTAGTCACCATTTCCAAAACGCGATGCTCCGCTTCGGTCCCTCATGGTAGGCGGCGCCTGCGTTTCCTTTGCCCCATCGCTTCCTTCTTTCTATACGACATACGGCTGGAAGTAAGCACTGTGTATTTCACTGTGGTGGCCGACATGTTGCGAAATATGGAGTTCATATTTAACAAAGCGCCAAGGAAGTCGGCGAGCTTTTTGGCCGGTATCCGGCGATAAAAGGCTTCCGAAGAACGTCACCCATGCGGATGTTTGCTAAGCGCTGTAGGAATTGTGGCGAATGCGTACATTAGTATGCAGCTAAATTCGAACAACGTTCGCGACACGCGTGCTTCGTTCAAAGGCCGCAGCGGCCAAGATCAGTTGGCAAGCGCGAAAGTGATCATGACGCTGGGCGCTCAAGCGGAAAGGTATATATGGGAATTCCATACGTCACATTCATATCAGCAGATTGCACGCAACCTTTGATTAAGTAGTTCCAGCTCATATTACAAGATAACAGATTTTTATGTTTCCGGAACGTGATAATTCAGCCGCTGCTTATCTGCTACATCGCTATGCACCCGCTCGGTAATACGTACCGCAAAATCCAGAGCAAGCGCCCCACGAGGGCGCATAAAAGTGTAGGATTCCTTGTTGTACACAAGGACAAAACTGACAGTTTTAACTGATTTGTGCGTTTATATATATATATATATATATATATATATATATATATATATATATATATATATATATATATATATATATATATATATAGTCTAGTAGATCCTCCGTGAGCGGTCACAACGTGGTTTATTTCGACGTTTCGGCCTAGAGTCTGGCCTTCATCAGGAATAATATATATATATATATATATATATATATATATATATATATATATATATATATATATATATATATATATATATATATATATATATATATATATATATATCACAGTCACAGCGAAAGCTAGAATAGTGGGCTTTCTGAGCCTTTTCATCTGTCTCTGCTTATTTCTAATATTTCTCTCTCTCTCTCTCTAAATATATATATAGTTCTTACCTGGTATTTGTTTCCTTCTTCCCTCTATATTTAATGCTTTCTCTCCATTTCATTTTCTGTTTCTCCTTTTTATTTCTCCTTTTCGTTCTCTCTATATCTCTCTATGCTAAACTTTACTCTATCCCTCTCTTCTCTTCCCTTTCCCACGTCCTCGAGGCTGTGCTATGTTCTGATAATGTGCCTGGATAGCCGAGTGGTTAAGACACTCGCGTAGAACCGTCGGTATGCGTTAGAATCTCGCCCCTAGGGCCGGCGAAGCGCCCCTAAAATTTCTATATTTCCTTTTTTTTTTCTGCACTCATCGCGCTGATCAGAGTGATTGCATGCCGCGCCTAAGAAATAGGCGCACTTGTTCTGAGAGTGAAGCATGAGATGAAGAGGGCGTTGAAGTAGAGAACGAAGAGAGCGCGTGGCCGTTCATAATGATCGATTCCTGTTCAAGTCTCATGGATCGCCTCAAAGAGGTCGCCTGTTAATAAAATTAGGTGGACGAACTGATATCGACTGAGCGAGGAAATACATCACTCAGTCAGACGAAGGGCACGCACAGAATGACCAGAGCAGCGACGGGTGTCTCAGTATGCGTGTGTTTTGTGCATTTCATTGAAGTCACTGAAGCAGCCGTGCACCAGCATGGCGGGTCGTGATGTCTGCGATGCCCCATTAATGTCATCGAAGCGTCGCATGCCGGTTCTTTCGTTATTCACCCTGGGAGGTGAACATCCCACGTCGTTGTCACACTTGAGCAGTTCAGCCACTGAGTATACGTTCAGAAGCTGCGTCCATGACTAATTGATATGCGTGATTTAACGTCTCAAAACAACCATATGATTATGAGAGACGCCTTAGTGAAGGGATCCGGAAATTTCGACCAGCTGGGGTTTTTCAACGTGCATCCAAATCTGAGCACACGGTCCTACAGCATTTTCACCTTCATCGAAAATGCAGCCGCCGCAGCCGGGAATCGATCCCGGGACCTGCGGGTCAGCAGCCGAGTACTTTAGCCACCAGACCACCGTGGCGGGGCAAGCTGCGTCCATGACATGAGCACACAGACTTCAGTAAAAGGTAATGTTGTGAACGTCGTCAGTCCAAGTAGTGAGAACGCGATGTTTCCGTTGTACGAGATAACGGATGAAATGAGAGCGTCGTATGTATGCTAAACCTTTGCCGGGCTTTACCACCGCGATAGCTATGTTGATAACGACGAGGAAAAAACGCAGTTCACGCTTGCCATAATTATTGCGAAATTTATTTGCTTTGCTGTAGTTACGCATGTGACATGCCTTGACTTATCTCTCAGCGAAAGTGAAATGTTGCGTGCCTCCTAAAACGAACGCGCTGAAACTTACCGTAGCTTTTGTGTTTTTTTCTTTTATTCTATAATTCATACCGAAGGCGCAAAAATATGACACTATGACTAAGGCCAACGTAAAGAGCTACCGGCGATGCTGACGTGCATACGCGCAATACAAATGAATTGAGCAGAAAAATGGCCTTGGAAGCGAATCAGGACGCCATTGGTTAATTTCGCCTGCCTCTACATGGCTGCATGTTTTTTTTTTCTTTTAGACGGGAAGAGTCTTATGGTCGAGCTCAATCCGGTGTGCGGCGTGATCAGCCTTACAGCGCACGCACCCCCGTCCCCCTCTCTCACCTCGCAATGCCGACGCAGGCAGATATGCTTGGTCCAAGCCATCTCTGCCGACGAAACTATCATTAACATGCTCTTCACCATTGTTAGAGAGCCATGCTGGTTATAAACAGACTAATAATTGAATAAATATTGATACTGGGATCTTCAATAAAGATTTGCCAGAACGTTAAAGTTTCGACCTAAAACCCGAAACAAAGCGCTACGCTAGGGAAGAGTGACCGCCTTAAACATTGCAAGCGAGCGCTGAACGTGGCTTCGATCGCACAAAAGGGTCGTTGTTGCAACAGAACATTCAACGTGAAATTCGCAAGGAACACGTTTGCCCTCTGTACAGAAAGGTGCCCGTCTGTTTGAGACAGACATGCAGGTATTAGTTTGAGAATAAGCCCCGTATACACCGAAAAAAAAAAAAACTCGCGAAGCAATAAATTCTAACCATTCAAACAATTTCGATGGCTGGATAGGAGCAGTCATTAACGTACCACCAGCATTCTCTACGCCTGCGTTTAATAAAGCAATTTCAACCAGGAACGTTTTCGCGAACCTATATTCATTCGTGGCCTTAGAATGATATGGTGGCAAGTTTGGCAAACGTTCGGAATTATAGGTTTGCTAGTCACATGAACAAAATCACTTATGTAAAAATATATGAAAAAACGTGGCTGATCCCCCCCTATAAAAGAATCGCTATAACACGAAAGTGAAACATTTCTTTAAAGCGGTAGTTGTGCGTTTACTGTGCTTTGTTCCAGCAACAAACGCGCAAAGTGACGTTAGGAAGGCCAAGCAGCTCGAAACTTGCAGAAAGCACGCATTGAATTAGCATACACAGGACGAGCGCGGGCTAACAACTGTCACAATCCTTCCTGCGTCGTGTGCCAGCAGCGCGCTCCTTTCGTCAATGCGGCCGTTGCCGCTTGAGAAGCGACCTTCGTCTTCACCCGAATTCTGATAAGCGCGCGCGCAGGAGAGACCACGCTCCGTGGGGGCGGCGACCTTAAGAGCACGTCGAACAGGCTGGCAAACATACGCCAAGCCAGCCCTGTACAATTATTGACGACGAATATATGTGGGGTTTAACGTCCCAAAACCACCATATGATTATGAGAGACGCCGTAGTGGAGGGCTCCGGAAATTTTGACCACCTGGGGTTCTTTAACGTGCACCCAAATCTGAGCACATGGGCCTACGACATTTCCACCTCCATCGGAAATGCAGCCGCCGCAGCCGGGATTCGAACCCGCGACCTGCGGGTCAGCAGTCGAGTACCTTAGCCACTAGACCACTACGGCGGGGCCCCTGTACAATTATTCTATATCACGGTAAATACCAAGTCACTACAGGCAACACGCCCCCTTCGATTCCCCGAGCATGCATTTCTTTTTTTTTCTTTTGGTATTAAAAGCTTGAACAGGTGGATGGTCGATGCTGTACACTATCTCAATTTATCTCTTCGCTTGCGATAACGAGCACGGTGAGACAAGACCTCCGCTCCCGCATTAGTTTTAGTTTACGCAGACATTTCAGGACGCCCACAGGGCTGCTGGAACAAAAGAACGCGTTGAAGGATGGCCGATTGATTACCTGCCAAATCGACACCTTCATACCTTCCATTTATATTGACCAACTCGTCTACGCGTTCAATTGGCATCATTGGTGCTTAGACTAGTGCACAGAGATAGAACAAAAAAAGAAGTGGCGTGTTTGCGCAGCCAAAGGTGAAGTGTAAAAAGCGACAGACGAGGAGTGGAAATCAGAGCGAATACCGTTTCGTCAAAAGCTGCTCTCGCAAGTTGCATGTCGTCAGAGATGCTATTCGTATCTGCGATTGGCACACCTGCTATAGCGACGTGTTCGCGGCAGAGAAGCTTGAAATTCGTTGCGCGGTGTCAGCAAACAGTCACGTGTCTCGACACGCTTTTGCTAAAGTTGCTTCGTAGCAAACGTGCAGGCAGGGCCTCTGTTACGACTGGGGCGTTGTTTCCCTCGGGAACCTTGTACTATGCAGCTGTAGCGTAAAGCAAAGCGTCGTACTAGCGCAGATTAAATGGTTTATTCGATTTTAAGCGATAATAAACGTATAAAAAAATTTCGCGTCCATTACGTAATTTCTTTCACCGTTCATCATCAGTTAGCTAAACCCACCCCGGTGGTCCAAAAGCTAAAGCCCTCGGCTGCTGACCCCGGAGGTCGCGGGACCGAATCCTCTCCGTGGCGGCCGCAATTTCGATGGAGGCGGAAATGCAAAGGCCCGCGTGCTTAGATTTCGGTGCACGTGAAAGAACCCCAGCTAGTCAAAATTTTCCGAGTCCTCCACTACGGCGTTTCTCAGTCCTTTGGTGGTTTTACGACGTTAAACCCCAACAGTTAATAGTTAGTCCACGATACAGTGCAAATGTGGACAATTACTTGTACCGTCAACGGAACCTACGTTCACATCCTAGGAAAAGGGATTAAAATCGCATGGCATGAAATATTTACGGCCATTCACGATGCGGCGTTTGCTGTAAGTTAAAACAGAAAACCGAAATAATACTAACGGCATATTCTCGCAGCTTCACTTACCATATCGTTGACGCTTCGCGCGTTCGCAGCCAGAGCGAGGGGTGTTTGGCAGCAGCGAACAACAAAGGAACAGGAACGACCTCAGCTCGCGCGGCTCTCAGCTGCTTGTCGAAGAGGGCACGAGATAAAACGAAGACGACGACGACAGCAGCAGCCAGCCGTGCACTTGTGTTCGGGAACGATGTGGGCACGCAAAGAGCGAAGGCCAGCACTTGCCCGTCAACGCGGCGTTTCAGACAGGGTGCTAGCTACGCGAGGGGTTTCCCCGCTGCTGTCGCTTTTGTTGAGATGCTCTCTCCCTACTGACACTAGCGCCTGCGCGCTGCTTGCCAGCTGCGATCGCTTGCGTAGTACAATCGGCGCAGCAATGTGTGCGCGTGCGCCTTCCACTTCGCGCGATCAGCCAGCCTAGCGCCTGTTTTACGAGTAACGCGCAGCGATGAGCCTAAGCTGCCCTTTGTCTGGAGTGATTAGCTACGCGGATAACTGATAATAGAAAAGTCAGTCGATACTCTCCCTCTTCTCTGAACTGGAAGAGAAGCCGTGCTATGTGAAACGTGTTCGCGTACTGCCGACCACGGTGTTCTCTTTTCGTGGTGTTGCCCCGCCGTGGTGGTCTAGTGGCTAAGGTACTCGGATGCTGACCCACAGGTCACGGGATGAAATCCCGGCTGTGGCGGCTGCATTTCCGATGGAGGCGGAAATGTCGTAGGCCCGTGTGCTCAGATTTGGGTGCACGTTAAAGAACCCCAGGCGGCCGAAATTTCCGGAGCCCTCCACTACGGCGTCTCTCATAATCATATGGTGGTTCTGGGCCGTTAAACCCCACAAATCAATCAATCATCTTTTCGTGGTGTCGAAGTACTTTTTCCGAGGCGAGCATGAAGCGCCAAGGTTTAGGGACCTTCGCTGAGTAGGTTGACTTTTCCAATAGCGGAAGAGAGAAAGCTTCTGGTGAAAAAAAAAAAAAAAGCTCCCTCCGTGCGAATCATTGAAGAGAAAGTTTTTAGGACCAGTTTGGGTGCATTGACCTATCATCTGCCTGCGAATTGTCAACGAAGACTCCATGAACGCAGCCGTAATCTTCTCTGGGATGTTGTTGGTATGCGTGGCCCACCAAAATCACTGTTACGTCACCTTTCCTACTTTTTTTCCACCAGTCCAGAAACGAGTTGATTTTTCTATTTTGTCCAGTAAGCGAAAAGTCATCATCAATTATAAATGTTTGCGTTTTATGTCCCAGTACTGCTATATGATTGTGAGTAACACCATAGTGGAGGGCTCCGGAAGTTTCGACCCCCTAGAGTTCCTTATCGCGCTCCTATATACTAGGTACACGAGCCTAAAGCATTTCGGCCCCATCGAAATAAGGCCGCTATGGCTGGAATAAAATTCATTTGTAAGGGGGTACAACGAATTAAGAAAAAAAAAAGCGACAGCCGAGCCGGTTAGTGTCTCGCATGCCAAGCGAGACCGCATGAACGGAAGATAAGTAGTCGCTTACTAGGGCCGTATATGGCTAGATTTTCCGCATTCAGACTTTGTCAAAAAAAAACTTCTTTCTATATTTTTGGGTAAAGCAGTCGAGAATTTGAATTATTGTATACAGTTGCTCTACGAATAAACAAAGAAGAAAACCCCGAACCGATTGAGAACTTCCCATCTTGAACTGCTACGTGGAGATACATGAGCATCATAGTATTTATTTATTATTATTTTTATTATTTTATCATCAACATACTGTTAATGCTTTTGCAAGGGTTTTACCGGAGTGGTACGTAGCAAAAATGGGGATGGCATTGTCCAATACCGTTCACATTCACTTATTAATTTGGAATTGTACAAAGCAGCCTCGCTTTGTCGTAACGACGTGCAAACATTGCATCAATTTTTTCGGCAAAATAAATATTTTAGGATTCAGCGCGCTTAAACTAAGCACACTTTCCCCCTTGGCTTACCTATCATTTGGAGGATTGGGTGTATAACACCGGTGTGATTAAATATTTTTTTTGGGTTTGTCATGCAAAATTAAAAGGTGATCATGCATCTCACCTTAATGGAAATGTTTCAGAGTAAAATAATTCTGACCAGAGGTATTTGTATTTTTACGAGCACATAAATTTATGTTTTTGCCTTCCACCCCAACTGTAATGCTTCTGCCATGACCGGAAAGCGAGCCCGTGTCCTTGTATTTCTGCGACGCAAGGCCATGTCGCCAAGCACACAAGTCGCATATGGGGCAGTGATTAGATTCGCCAACATTCTTATGAATCTGCTTTTGCCCATAACGGTTTGGAGGCGTAAATAAAGTACGTTATCAAAGTAACAAGAACCCGCAGCATAACCCTGACATCTTCATGAATAACGAGTCATTTTGCTTGCAGAAACGAACAACTGGCATTCTCTTATGATAATGATATCTGGGGTTTAACGTCCCAAAACCATCATACGATTATGAGAGACGCCGTAGTGGGGGCGCTTCGGAAATATCGACCACCTGGGGTTCCTTAACCTGCACCCCAATCAGAGTAGACAGGTCTACAGCATTTTCGCCTCCATCGAAAATGCAGGTGCCGCAGCAGGGATTCGATCCCGCGACCTGCGGGTTAGCAGCCGAGTACATTACCCACTAGACTACCGCGGCACCATTCTCTTTTTTTATATTCTTAAATTATTGTGTTTACCGATGTATATATCATATCAATGCATGCTCCCGAGATACCGCATATAACAGATCGTGGATCAATTCTAAGTTCATTTGTCATCAATATCAGTTTTTTTTTCTGCCGTTGTATCATCCACGCACGTGACAGTTAAATAATATCTGGTCGTTCTTTTAGTACCGAATGCCAAAAAAATCAAAGTTGCAGTGACTGAAGGATAATGTTATCGGTGTAACTATAAGTGACACTTCGTTGTCCGGGCATTATCACAGTCAGCTGAGAGGCACCACGTGAGAGCTGCAGGGATGAGCTACGTGTCGTCATCGCACTGTATTGTTCTGTGTACCACGCCGCTTGTCGAGCTGTGGTGAATATGGTGGTGATAAGGAGGCCAGCGACGTTTGTCACGGGAATTACCTGTGCTATAAATCAGATAGCGCGCTATCGCGGCGTGCGGGAAAGCGAGTTTATCTCCTACGGCTTTATCTCGTGAAAGACCTGTGACGGAATCGGCACATTGTTAGAGCAGTGGAGGAACGGGTTCATTTTGCTCAATTTATGTATTATTATGTGCTAATAGGATTGTCTGGAGCAGACGCGAGGGAACGGACAGCAGTCACAAGCGTTCAGAGCAGTAACCACGAGTTAATCCATGGCGCTGGCGGAACATCTGAGTCACCAGTCGCTTTTCGGTGGTTGGGGATATAGATCCTTCCGACGGAGTGGGTGGTCTTTTGTCAATTTCAGTTCATTTCAATTTACGTCACTATTAGCACACAACAGTTAAACGACAATGAGTAATATTGTCTATGCTTTTCTTGATATGATTGTCTGGTCAACTCATTTGAAGGCGTTTTCTTGAATACACATAAAAAAAGTTAGATTGTACACTGTGCGTGTGTAGCAATGTAGGCAACCACCGAGACTGAAACATG
>NC_134703.1:1882500-1970000 GCF_043290135.1 Rhipicephalus microplus
ACCTGCGCTTCGCCGATGACATTGCATTGCTGAGTAACTCAGGTGACGAATTGCAACTCATGATTACGGAGTTAGACAAGGAGAGCAGAAAGGTGGGTCTTAAAATGAATCTGAGAAAACAAAAGTAATGTACAACAACCTCGGAAAAGAGCAACGCTTCGAGATAGGTAATATTGCACTTCAAGTTGAAAAAGACTATGTTTACTTAGGGCCAGTATTAACCGCGGAGCCGAACCACGAGATTGAAGTCACTAGAAGAATAAGAATGGGGTGGAGCACATTTGGCAAGCACTCTCAAATTATGACAGGTAGATTGCCACTGTCCCTCAAAAGGAAGGTACATAATAGCTGTATCTTGCCGGTACTTAGCCACGGAGGAGAAACCTGGAGACTTACAAAGAGGGTTCAGCTTAAATTGAGGACGACGCAGCGAGCAATGGAAAGAAAAATGGTAGGGGTAATCTTAAGAGACAAGAAGAGAGCAGAGTGGATTAGGGAATAAACGGGGGTTAAGGATATCATAGCTGAAATAAAGAAGAAGAAATGGACATGGGCCGGGCATGTATCACGTAGACAGGATAACCGCTGGTCGTTAAGGGTAACTAACTGGATTCCCAGAGAAGGCAAGCGGGTTAGGGGGAGACAGAAGATTAGGTGGGCAGATGAGATTAAGAAGTTTGCGGGTATAAATTGGCAGCGGCAAGCACAGGAGCGGGTTAACTGGCGGAACATGGGAGAGGCCTGTGTCCTGCAGTGGACGTAGTCAGGCTGATGATGATAATGATGATGATAGGGTGACGTTACCTATTTACGTGGCGTAGAATATAGCGTGTCTAATGATTGAAGTGACTACTGGCTGTTATGCCTGCGAGTCCGCCGCAAACGTCCATGCCTCGGAAAAAAAATCGGTTTCAAGGCCAGTAGGCGAGCCCGCCTGACGCGATGAACAGCTAAACGGCGTCAACACGCGACGGCGCCTTTCTGTCGCCCACGTGCAGTGAGTCACCTAAGCAAGCGAGCAAGCAATCGGCGTCTTCCTGTCTGGGGGGGGGGGGGGGTGACGCAATGCCTGGCGACGTCACTCGTCCTTGCGTGCAGCCACCTGCAGCGCAGCCTCTCCAGATTCGATGAGAAAGAATGACGCGGCCCAGCGGTGACCCCATTGGAGGATTCTGACCTCACGACCAGCGGCGCTTCTGGTTGGACATTTGGGTTGGACCCGGTGCATATAAAAGAAGCCCTGCGGCGCGGCGCGAGCAGCGGTCCTATGTGAAAGCAGACATGTGTGTCGCAGCAGTCCTATGTGAGAGCAGACATGTGTGTCAGAGAAGAGAGCTATGCGATAGAGAGTTGAGCTGTGTGTCAGAGAAGAGAGCTATGTGATAGAGAGTTGAGCTGTGTGTTAGCAGATCTGTTGGAGAGCAGACATGTGTGTAGCAGTTGAGCTATGTGTTAGCAGACCCGTTTGAGAGCAGACCTATGTGTTAGAAAGGACAGCTCGGCTCTTCGGGTCTCTAAGCTGTCGGCCCCAGTGCCGAATTTGTAACGCCTCTGTATATATACTGTACATAAACCTTGTTTAATTCACCGTCGTCTCGTCAGCTCGACTATCAGCTCTGCGCAGAAGCAGTCGCGAGCTGAGAAACCTATGCTACCTAACGGCTGGTGACCTTTCCGGTGGAGTTCGAAGCAGTGGCGCCTTCGGGACCGTGTTGGCGTCGCCGTCTTTCGAAACAGTGGTTGCAGCGGTGAGATTTCGAGGCACCCTTCGTAACGTCGTCGGAGGCGCGCTTCGCAACATGACCCACTTTGCTCGATTGACTAATCAGCTCGCACCGAAGAAAAGAAGCTTCTAAAAACAACATTCTCCTATTATGTCCCTTTATTTCATATAGTTATTGCACAACAATTGGTGTAGTTTTAGATCCTGCTCCTAATGCAGTTGCAGTACTGTGAAACTTCAGGAAGTGCGTAGTACGAGCACCCAGCGATTCCCTTTCGTGGAGTTGCTGCTGAGCCATTTAACAAGCCGTTGATGACATCAACGTTTTAGCTGAGAATTTAGGGTTTCCGAAGCCCCAGCAGAATCTTGTTTGAGAAATTCGAAAACTCGGTGTGCGACGTGCACGTCACTTTTTGCTGCACCTTCGTGAATTTCTGCTTGTTGCGGCAGTTGAAATACGTGTAATCTGCAGCGAGTTCCATGAGGTTGTTTGCCTCTTTTGATGTAGTGATGAGGGTGCCCGTTGAACGAACCATAGAGGAAGGAAAAGGAAGGTGGGAGCATTACGTCATGCAGTAAGCATTCTCAAGCTAACCCGTTTTGAAGCCAGCCATGTCGGCTTAATACGTGACCTTTTTGCGGTGGGATCACGCAAGCAACGAGACTTGCCGAGATTTCGGGGCATGGCGCCCGGTAGCCTTTAATCGAAACGTGCTTGCTAGGCGCAGACCAGCCAACTCACGCAGGAGGTTCAAGAACGAAACACCACCGAGAGTACTAAAACGTTCGGCCGACACGGTGGGCTTCACTTGGCTTCACTCGTGTGATGTAATGCTTCGTCATTTCTTTTTCTTCCTTCATAGGAGGAACAATATAGCGTGCTTAGAGAGGCAGTGATGCTCAGTGTTCCGTGATGCAGTTGCAAGCCGCTTTTAGCAACTTGCAGCTAATAATGGCGCTTTCTTTTTTGTCATTCAGGCAAATTAGCCTCTTACAACCTATTTTTTGTCTCAAGTCAGTTTTGAGCATTGGTAGCTCCACCTTAAGCATGTATTGGCCACTTGATTTTGTGCGTGACCAGGCACCATCAGACACATGATGACTGACAAGCCGATCGTTTAAAGTGCTTGACACATTGAAACGTGCAAGCTCAGCGTGTCGCCTGAACGTCTTAGGCAATTAGCACCGACGCTACTGTAAGTAAAGCGTACCTCGATGGCAACATTCATATAAGGCTGTTATGTTTATATAGATTACTATATTATACTGAAGCTATCCAAAGCTCATTTTTATATAATGCCAGCATTTTCAGATCTCAAACTGAGTAATTCCAAGACGTACCTTTTTTTTTTGTTAGGGAAGAACAGGCCTTCAAATCACATGTCCGTTGGATTTGTGGCTGTTGCATTCAATGCTTCACGCTACTGTTGACACTGTGACTTTTTATTTACGGCCAAAAAGATAGGGTTGGCGTTTGAATTAGGGCTTCCAGTATTTGTTTTGTCACGCATATTGGGTGCACGTTGGAATCAGGGGCTATTGGAATTCGGTAAATACAGTGCATATTCTGTGTCTTACACTACCACACATTCAATGTGTATGCATGGCTGGTGTTATAAAGTATTTCTTTTCCCTACCGACATGTTGGGCTAATGGCCATGGGGGGCGTGAATGCAATGGCAGTTATACAATATAATAAGATTATTTCACGCACCAGAAAACACTCCCTGGTCAGTCATCTACAATCATTTCATAGGACGGTTGTCACTGAAAAAAAATGCATGCGTCCGTAAGGCGTATTATGAAAAAAGATAGACCATTCTTGGTGCAGTATCACGTAGGCCTGCTTGAGCGTTGCCGAAACATCTTTATATAAAAGAAGCTTTTCCATTTTACCGCGCCGCTGCAAAAAAGCGAACGGCGCTGTACCAGCGGGCCACCATTTAGCAAACAATAAAAGCAACTTTGAGTTTGTTATGACCGGATAGCTTTAGGACATTTCCTGCTTGAATGATTTCCTACGTTCCCATATAAATGGTCGCCTGTTGTACAACCTTCTTTTGTGGCGTACTGACGTCTTCATGACCTGCTCTTTGATAGCAGACGGATGGAAGGAAACGGAAGCAAGTCGTTGCTAATGGTAGCTGGTCTGTCGTCTGTGGCTGGGAGTTGTAGTTCTTAGATATGTTTCCATGTTTACACGAAGCGTTTGTTCAGCAATGTTAGTACAATTTCGTAAATGATGGCAGGTAGCATTTTCTGTGCGTGAGCACGCGATAGCGCCAAAATTAAGTAAAAAAAGCACGATCGATCTGCTTGCATAGCTACGTACAGCTTGTCTCTTAAAACGGGAAAAAATGGCGAAGTTACTTGGTGATATCACGCGGTTCGGTTGTCGCTTTTTCAAAAGGCTTGCCTCGCGTACAGTCTAGGGGGTTGTAGCGACTATTTTGGAAATACGTTTGAGCGCACCTTTCCTCTGTCGATTTTCTAAATAATGGTATTGACCTCATTCTATTTCGCTGAATGTTACAAGCAAATAATCCACCCTTTGGTATGATACGTAAAATGTCCCAATGTCATGTCCACACCTTTAAGCAAATTGGCTACCATTTCTCAAAGAAAATTGCAGCCATACCGAGACATATTGCCTACTGAAGGCCAGAATAATCACAAATATTGCCACCAATATTCCTTCGAATGCGTTGTGCACGAGCGTGTACATAGCTTTGTCGAAACCTACACGGTATTTTATTTTATGCATTTCACACCGTTTACGTGACTATGGCAATAATTTCCCTGCTAGGAGCCTCCGTAGTTTTGAGAATACTTATACATGTTGTGCTATTGTCGTCCATGTTCGCTACAATACTGCTTGATATGACTTCTAAAGTAGTTACTAGATATCAGTATCTTTAAGTTCTGCGTCTAATACAACGTGCTGCAACACCTATGGTGGAAACATTTTAACAGAAATTTGTCTGGTTGGGTAGAAGATTTATAAAATTGAAGCGGCTACAGCGAAATTTGTCGACGTTTCGGGACCCCTTAGGTTCCTTTCTAAGAAGGTGGCTGTGTTGATCATGGAAGCACCCCGTCTTGTTCTACTACTGCGCTGGCATTCCCTTTTCCTCACGTTTCGGAGGCCGTGAACGTATAGTGAGGCCATTGTTTTTGGAGACCAGTTAACATTTAAATGTGTATTCTGAGTTCACGAGGACCCGAACAAGATACTTCATCGTATATTCCTTTCTGTTCCTTGAACAAAAGTGCCATCAAAGACAATCTTATGGTCATGCTTCTGAAAGTGTAGCCAGCTACGTAGGCGAGAACAAGTATTTCCCAGAAAGAATACGCCAACATGACAACTTCGTCACGAAGACGGAAGTGCAACGCAATGCTCTTGCAGAGCACTGTGGGAAGCACGACCGTAAGATCGACTTCGATGGCACCTATGGTCTAGAAACAAAATGTAATCTGGGAAAGGAGTTTTAGATCCGTAGAAACAATGCCCCCAGTACGTATTCACGGCCTCCAAGTCGGGAGGGAAAGGGAAAACCGGAGGTGAGTTGAAACAAGACGGGTAATTGCTTCCATGGCATGCAACACAGTGACACACTGATCAAGAGACCGAATCCCCCCCCCCCCCCCCCCCAAAGCCAGTCACTCTACAAACTTAGTTGCAGCTATTTCCACCTCCTTGATGCTTTGAATGTACTGCTGCTGTTTGACAGTGCAGTTGTTAAAGCGGCTATGTTGTTAAGGTGGAACTTGCTGCGTCATTGCACTCTCTGGATCTCACGTGCCAATTATGGAGGTGTCTTAAGCATAAATCCGAATGGTATCAGTTGACTTCATAGTTGTCTTTCAACTTATTGTTGTTACGACGCTCCATTGGTGGGGACAGCTTGACGACAACATAACAGAGCCAATGACTGCGTTTTCGGTGAAGCGGGATCAACAGACAGATCAAGAAAGTACACACTCAAGCGTTTATCTACTGTCCCACAAATAAAACGAAAAGCTGAATCACATGTCTAATGTTCAATCCCAGGTAATCCGCAAGAAATGAACACAGAGGATGTCTACAAAAGCCACGGATAAACAAGATAAAACATGTTCATGCATACTTTCAAAGTTTTTCCGACAATGTCATAGGCTTCTTCTGCGCCAGTACACCCTTCTACGCGACCACGAAATAAAGCGCTTCGATAGATTCGTTTCGCGTTAGAATTCTTTTTTTGTTTGCGCTTCCTCCTTACAATCAAAAGTGCGTTCGAAGCGGGCAATTAAAAAGCAGCCTCTGCACTAACGCAGGACTGTGGGTTGCCGCAAATGCATTTCGCTTGTACGAAGCATTCCCAAGTGAGCGCATTTCCATTGCGCACATGACAAACGACTTCGTATAATGGTCGAGACTTGAGCGGTCGTGCGAGCGAGGTGTGTGCTTCCACTAATTGCTTTCGTTAACCCCGAGGCGATGCCGTGTTTTTTTTTCACTTGTGAAATTAAAACAATTTGTGAGGGCCTGCTAGTGATGAGGGAGTGGTAATCAGCATAGCACGATTGCTCTAGCCAGCAGCAAAACAAAAAAGAGTCCTAAGAAAAAAAAAAACGAAATGAGTTCTTACAGTAAAAACTGCTGCATGCCTTTCCCTGCACAACGGCGATGATAGTACACGCGTAGCGCCTAAGCATCGTTAGCTGGCTTCTTTTTATGTTGCATTGATGGCCATCTGTAACACCAAAAGTTGAGTGAATGATGTAAGTGGTATCTTGAATTTTCACTAGCCTGATTGCAAGAAACCACATATTTTGTTATACACTATCCCTATTTCATGTGCAGCTTTTTTCATTTCATCACGCTGATGCACGTTCTACCTGTTCATTTAATCTTTAACCTTGGTAACCTTGAAAATAGGGGGAGTCTTACGTCCCTAAACCACGATATGACGATGAAGGACACCGTAATGAAGAGATCCGTAAATGTCGACCATCTGGGGTTCTTTATAGTGCACTGATACCGCACAGCCTACGGACTTATATCATACCGCCTGCATTAAAATGCGGCCGCCACGGCCGGCATCGAACCAGAGACGTTCGGGACAGCACTCGAGTGCCCTAGCCGCTTGTCCACCCAGGCGGACTAGCCTCGGTAACTTTCAGCTACGTTCTTTTTATGTGGCAAAGCAACTGAGGTCCCAGGGATTCTTCTATCGTTTGTTAATTGTAATGTTTCCAGGTGTACTTTTGGTACATCATAACACATGGCTTGCGTTATTGAAGAATATATAGGGGTCGGAGCAGCTGACCTAAATAAAGACAGCGATACCGGGGCAGGGCAGTACGAACACATGCGTTTCTTTTGAGGACATGGAATGCTTGCGGTCATGTCTTTCTAGTGCGAAATGCGAATATTGTCCTTACTTGAAAGTTATCGATTGAGAATAATTGGAGACATTAAATTATTGGAAAGTGGACGATCGCAACTTCCTCCAAATAAAAAACAATAAATGCATGCGCGCACATTGATATTAAGACGAATGTAATGCTGTAAGCCAGAAAACACTGGAACTGAATATAAAAAAGGGAAATAGAGTGCCGAAATAAGAATTAGTCTTCCAATGCAAATACAAAATGCGTTTTAGTAAGTCTCTGCAGTGTCCTTTTCATAGCTCAAAGCCTGGGTTTTCAAGATTCGAGTGCCTCATTTCGTTGAGCGGTCTTTATCTACAAACTATTTTTTTTATTTGATCTCAAATCTTCAACGTGAAGGGCTTGAGTTCGCATATTCTCACCACAACGCACACTATGAAGCTGGACGTCATGTTAACTGTTACTTTATCATAGAACATTCGCAATTGCATGTTTTATTAGCCCTGTGATTTAATACGCTACCCAATATATGAGATTGGGCAAACATTCGCCGATGAATCAACGCAGTGGCTTTCAAATAAACCGAATCATGGACGATCTGTTCGGCGAGCTTACGTGAATAATAAGCTATGTGGACGAAAGAAATAGGAAAAAAACTTTCTTGGATGCAGTTTGTAAAATGACAAAAACTAAAGCAAGCAGCCCCCCAAACAAAACACATTGATATCAAGAGGAAGCTAGGACTATTTCTCATGCGTATACACGCCAGAAAGTACACAAAAATGCAACCGTCCTTCTCACAGTCGCGTGCGTTAAAGCATTCCCGAATCTCCGCTGACCTGCCAGCATCGATGCGAAGCAACATCTGCATAGCGTAGTATAGTGTTTGCACGTGTAGATTCCCACTTGCTTGTGTGGCGACACACGGCTTCGAGCAAACATCCTGGGAAGCTACTCAGGCACGGAAAAGCAGCTCAACTTTCACTGGGCTTTGCATCGATTGAGATGTCTTCTGCAGCACCACGTAAGCACGCCCGATATTTTGCCTCGGCGCTACGTTGCTCCCCACGAATTCACAGAGCGGAGGGGTACGCGAAGAAAGGTTGCCTGTACATCAGAGCATAATATTGGTAAAGAGATAGAAAAGAAAAAGAAACAAACACTAGCAAAAGGGTAAGCACGATAGCATAAAAGAATGAAAGTAGCGTCTTGCTCGCTGCTCTGAGTGTGCCAATAAATTTTCAAAAGAGGTAGTGACAGAGAGTAACATTATATAAAGGGGTAATAACAGGGTCTCCCAACAATGTGTGATTTTCAGCAAAAACCAGAAATAGAGGGTTTATTATGCATATACAGATGTGAAAAGTCAGCCATAAATTAACATTTCAGTGAAAAACAAGCCCGAGAAGTCGTCGGCTGTGAGACGCGCTCATTGCCAGTGACCACCATTTTGCCACGCCGCATACGACGTCAAGTGTGGAGCCGACATCTCTTACTGAAGTTTCCGTCAGTATTGTTCAATATTAGTACTCAACTAAAAAAAAAAAACATTGGAAGAGCCCACGTACAGTGGGAATCGATGGTATGCGAAGCACGAATGAGAAATGTTGATATGTCACTTTAAAATTTGCACAACGTTAAGAAAAGGAGAAACATTATATCGTACACGACTTCCGTGTCATGATTATAATGTTTGGATGTGTTGTTCACCTTCGTAATCTATTCACGTCACGTGATACCAAATTTAGTATATGTGGAGCATAAAAAACGGCCGTGAACGCATCGTGAAGGGCCCATTATACTCCGATGTAGCGTTGACGCGCGCGCACGTTGGGCACAGCGATGCTACGTTAGGAAAACGCGAGCACTGTGTAGTCTGACGCCAGGTGCAACCAGAGTCCGCTGGCGCGGCTCGACGGCAACCGGCGCGAAATGAGACATGCTGCACTTCGCGCCGATGCGTTACTCAGACAACACTGCGTCTCCCTCTTTTCGTGACGGAGGGACACCGGACGCGCTGAAACGCGCATGCGTCAAAGCAACGCAGCGCGGCGCTCGCCTGCGAGTATATGGCAGGACCGGCGCCTGGCGTGGCAACGCCGGCGTGACGTGACTAAATGAACGCCGACGGGCACGCGCACCGCGTCACGTCGAAGTGTATTGGTGCCTTGACTGTGGCATGTAGTCATGTTCTCACATGACACACATCTATTGAGTACCATGTTTGCACCAGTCACATACCTTCGTCATTCATTGACATCATGTAATAGCAAATTTGGCATGTGTGAAGCTAGTGAAACGGCCGCAAGCGCATCATGATTGTGGCATGTAGTCACGTTGTTACATGACACGCATGTCGTGATTATCGCGTTTGTATGTGTCATTCATTTATGTCGTAACGAAAACACACGTTTGACGAAAACACGCGTTTAAACAATAGTAAGCTGTTATAGGCTCAATAAGTAATCGGTCAATGCAGCCTTAAATGATGATGCGTTTTTGAGGGACAGTTGCATGCTTTTCTCAGGTTGTATGGTTACGTTGCCGCATACCAGCATGCATCATCGTGGGCTTTTTTTTTCCCAAAGTACAGAGATAGATCACACGCACACAAACACTCCCATTAACGGGTGGGATTTGCAGTCTTGCTCGGAAAGACTACGAAAGCGCATTCGTTACCGCTTGCTGCGACAGCTTAATAACAAGTTTGGCAATCTAAGGCTACTGATTACGGGCTGTCATCAATACACACTAGCACAGTTCCTAGAACTAGTCTGTGAATATTGTACTGAGGACAGCTACAGCGAACGTGTCCAAGCGTACGCTCCCGATCACAGTTATTACACGCTCGAAACGGAGTTCGCCGCTCGCGCGTTTCTCCCGACGCGCTGCGCTACCACGACCGTCATTGGCCGAGGGAACGTTGGTGTTGTAATTTATTGTGGATCACGGGCAGTGTGAAGGAAGTTTTCCTTCGACAAAAAGACACTGGACAGTTGCTTTCCCCTGTTTGTAAGGTTACCCAAGCGAATACCAGCATGCATCGTCGTGGGGTTGCTTAAATTATCAATAATAATAGTCGGGGTTGAACGTCCCAAAGCCACTGTATAATTATGAGAGACGCCGTATTGGAGTGCTCTAGAAATTCCGATCGCCTGGTGTTCTTTAATGTGATGCTAAGTCTAAGCAAACGGGCCTCACGCAATTTCGTCACCATCGAAAATTCGGCTGCCGCCAACCGGGCTCAATCCCGTGGCCTGCGGGTGAGCAGCCGAGTGCCTTAGCCACTAGACCACCGCGGCGGGTGTTGCCTTAATGATCGTGTTCTTGCGCATGGTAAAGGCGTACTTATTCAGGCAAGCTTCTTACGAGTTCGAGTTTTCAATTGTGGCAGCGGTGGTGTACGCAAAATTTATGGAAGCTTCGCTTACGTGGTTTCAAACGTGAAGGAGGACGGTAGCTGTTTAGGCTTCCTGTTTTTTTTTTCCTACTCTAGCTTTCTTTTTCTATGTTTTACCTACACCTTGTACAATTCGCTTTTCAATTTATCTTTCTATTTTTTTCTCTTTTTCACCCGTACTATCTTTATTTCTCGTTATGTCTGATTGTTTCTTTCTTCGTTTCCCCCTATTTTCTCTTTATTTTTCAGTTTGCTTCCTCTTCCGTCTATCTCTTCTTCTTGTCTGTTTTTTTTGTGTTCCTATCTGCTGTTTGCCCTTTATTTCTCTTTGATTTTATCTTGCTTTTTATATTTGTGTCTCTCTCGTTTTCAGTTTTTTCTCTTGTATTGCTTCTCTTTATTTTTGTATTTTCTCGATATCTCGCAGGTGCAGTACTCGGTAGTGGGGCTTATCCAGTTCCTTAGGCGCGCACCCACGTGTTATTTGTGTTCAGAAAAAGTGTTTAACAATTTTGAGTACTTTGCAACCATATAGAAGAGCAGTGCGCCGTCTCAACTACCACAATTGGTCATTTTTCTGCAGAAAAAAGTGACTAATGATTTAGAGTACTCGGTTCTCTACTGTGGAAAGCTGAAAGTCGTCCCTTTGACCTGAAAATGAACGAGGCTGCATTGCGAAAAAATTACGCTTTGAATGATTTCACAACGATGAATGCCGAAAAATAGCAACTCGACAGCAACTCCTGTGTGTGTTTAGAAATAAAGTCGTTAACAAATTAGAATACTTGGTACTATTCTATGGGATTGAATAAAGCCATCCCGTGTAACTGGCTCGGAGGTGGGCTTAGATAAAGTCGGTAACGATTTAGAGTACTAAGTACTCCACAATGGGAGAGCATAAAGCCTCTTGCGTGCCTCTTGCGAGCAAAGCACGCAAGGGGCAAAGTACTTTAACCGGCATAAACAACCATGACGTTGAAACTGGGCGCTGCCAAGTCTACGAAAATGCAGCCTCTGAAGGTACTGAAGGTACGCCGGTCACATACACATTTGTGTTTGTCGCTTAGCGATAAATAGTGCTTTCTTGATAGTGTACTTGTTGTTCATCAGCTTTTTTCAATAGGGGAATCAAATCTTTTATAAAAGCCACATGTCATTCAAGTTGCCATTTTTATTGTGGCCTGGATTAGAATGCATGACCGTACTTGTCGGTACCAAATGAAGTGTCAAGGTACTAGGCGCGTAGTTGAGGTATTATCCCGGCATGGATGGCAAAAACTGTTAGAAGGGACCATTGCGAAATGCTAGCGTAATAAGGGAAGCAAGAAACGTATTAGCTTGGGCATGCACACGTCATGTGTCGCTTGCCCCCATATTCGTGGTAGTGGAAGTGCTACTGTGTTTTTCACCAAGGCATTCCTCTGTATATATGCATTTAGCACCACATTAACAGGACGTCACACAAAGATTACTCCACTGGGAGCAGTCATAGCTGCATAGCTGCACCTGCAATTTTAGAACTTTTCTAATACCGCGAAGTTGGGAAGAAACAACTATATATTAAAAAATGACGCGTCGGCAAACAGCCTGTGCTCGAAGTTGAAACTTTTTAGAAAACAGCCGTGCGTTGAGTTCAACAGAAGCTTTTGATTAAGGCCCTTTACTGGAGCGCATTGGTTTTCAAAGCGCACACGCGAAATGAAACTTGCCGAGCCTGTTCGGGCAACGTCACAAGTAGTGCATCCAATTACCTTATCTGATTTTCGCTAGCTTCGTTTTTTGACAGACCCAGGAAGGGAAAAGAAACTTGCGCGTCCCAAGAGTATTGCGCAAGAGGCTCCGTGGAAAGATTATAAAGAAATACTTTGTTGTAAGCGGTGTAAAAGTAAGAAAGCTCTCTCAGCGCGAAAAAAGAATGGTCCATTGTTACCCAGCATCGGAGCTTGCGCTTTCTATAACGGTACCCTCTCGTGAAATGAGCTTGGTGAACTCTCAGCGTAAGGCTTTGAATTTTCAGTTAGCACTCAAAGTTTCGGCTGCGGAACTCTTCACTGGATTCCGTAGCATGACCCGGAAGCGCAAGTGCTTCGGCAGGAAATTGATGCGGCGATCTGCTCAAAGGGTGCCGGAGTAATGCGGCCTTTGTAAGGAGAAAATGAACGTAAAAGAGAGGTGCCGCTTTGATCGCGTTGAAAATCAGTCCGTGTAAACGCGCTGGTTGCTACTGTGAACAGGCCAGGAATTGTAAAGAGGCGAAGTTTGAAAGAGGGAGTGCGCGACCGTTCCTGAAACTGGAGGAACTTAATTTTCTCATCGTGGAGCACAAACGTGTTTTGGTCTGCAGCGTCAGCGCTTCTTTCTCTACCGCTCGTAAACGAATCGCGCGTGTGCGATATAAGTCTGCGAAAAGAAAACTGTAAGACATTTATATTAGAATTCAGTGTTAGAGCGTGAGCAAGCTGAAATATTATACTTTTTCTTGAAGATAATGCCACTACATTTACGGTACACCAAACCAGGTCTGCTAACGTGCCGATTTCATCCATGATGCTCAATTGATGCTTCTTTTGGTAATATGTTTTGTAATATAATTTGATTACATATCAACAAATTAAAAAGAAAGTCAAAGTAGCCTCTTGGTACCGTTTGGCCGATGGGAAGTTTCGTAGTTGGATATACTTTGTGTTGTGGTTACACTACCCTTAAACTGCGTGTTCACGCACCTAATCATTAAAAATTTGAAGGTCAATTACGTTAATTAATACAAAAAATATGTACAGCCCATATACACCGCTTAGCAGTAGGGTACACTCATGACTCTAGTTTTTGGCAAGTGCAAGTTGTTCCTCCTTTGTTAAAGCGATGGACACTGTTAGTGTTTCGCATGAAAAGACTGGGGGGGGGGGGGGGGTCACATTTAGAATCATCAGCTATATTTCTTTGGCCATGTAAGCATTCGTGAAGATAAGCTTAAACTACTCGTCTGCCACTTTGTCACTTTCATCACCGTTGTTTTCTAGTTTTCTACAGGCTGCAACTACTCCTATAAAATTTAAAGTTTATTCCCATACTATGCAAGGCATTCTTAGTATACGTTAACAAAACGTTGCAAATAGCGCACAAAGCTAGGAAGAGAACTGCAATTCAGTTAAAAAATGAATGTGCTTACATGTGCCCTAAAGTGTTTATTTTTCACTGCAGAAAACGTTGCATCTATCTTCTACAATGAAGACCTGAAATTGCTAATATAAACCTGAAATTTTACTAATATAAACTAGCATTGGAGGCTCAGCAATTCTCATTTATCTCAATAATAATACGCTAACTTCCAAATTGACCTGTAAATTACCCTCAAAATATTCACTCTCAGGCACCTTCTTTCATGCCTCTACATTCTTTCAAGTAAAATTAGGAGAAATTATCTTGTTCTATGATGCAAAACTGTGAGGACCACGCGCTTAATTTTCCTCCGTGGCCCCAAAAACTACCATCTACGCAATAAAAAAGGACATACACGTGTAATGCCGATTCGAGCTAGCCGATAAGGCCAGAGCTCCTTAAACTGCTATGCGAGAACCTCATCAATTACGTTCGGAGCATCATCGATCTTCAAGTGTGATAAATTTGGCAACTGTCTTTTTGGCCGTCGTTGGCAGATCGTTCGATAGGACGCCTCGTGTTGACGCAACCTCGCCGCCCCACATTACTATCGATCCTCTTCTTGTGGCTTGCTTATCAAGATCGCGGTGGCGGACGTATGGAGAGAGTAAAAACATTGCGTTACCCGTAAGGAGCGAGGCGTATGTCTTCGTTGGTTAATCCTTATATTGCTTCTTTGTCACTCGCGTGTTTGGATCCGTGGAACACGCTGAAAAGAAATACGAGGCGAGCCTGAGGAAGGCGACTGGTGACGCTCGTACGTCACACGACACCTGAGCCCTGTGTAAAGAGAAGCAGCCCTTGGCTTCGAGTAAGCGGAGGCTTGATTGGATTTGTTGGGTGACAGGGGACATTGAGTGCTTTCCCCGCGTGGAAGTGCGCAACCGCAGAAGACGGATTACTTTCCGCCTGTGGAACGACCGTACTTCATAGCATATATACAGTAATTGTTAATGAATTGATTGTCTGGTTTCCGAATAATTGGATCGAAGGTACAAGAACGTTGTGTTGAGAAGAAGTGGTTAACGATTTACAGTACTTGGTACTGTACTATGGAAGAGCTAAAAGCCGTAAAAGCCAGCTCCATTTGAAGGTGACAAAAAATAAAATAAAGCTTATCCGTCAAACAGTAAATTAACTCACACTGTGTTAAAATAGAATTTTCTATCTTGTTGCATGATAGGAACAATTTTCATTTATTTATTTATTTTTTTTCTTCAACTTTCATGCACCAGTGGCGTCACAAATGCGTTGACCGAATGACGCTTGGCTAAAACTGAAAAGACACGTTGCACTCTGATAACGTTGAGCGTTTGAGCGGAACGGGGAACGGAGCGCAAAATTCGTCAGCAGTGAAAAACATACTCGATTTTGCTTTTATATCCTGTCAAATGAAAGTAGGGTTTGCATTCTGGGGCTTAGTTTCCTGCTGCATTAACAGCGAAGAATTTCTGGTACGTGACAAACTGTTTCAGCACTGTCATCAGAGTTTCGAACAGAGCGATTCTGTGCTTACGCTCGAAGAACAAAAAGAATACAGAATATTTGTGAAACCTACCGGGTGGTCCTGACTTTGCACCTTAATGTATTTCTTTAATGAAGAATGCCAACGCTCTTGTGAGTCGCATTACTCTTGGAAAACTGCGTAATGGCCCGAAAGAGAGAGGACCTACATCTCTAAAGGAAGCCATATAAGTGGCATGCCAGAAGTTTCAAAAATGAGACAAAGGAAGTTTTTTTGTGTACTAAGAAATGCACATGAAACCATTGAACCACTAACTTCCAGAAGGACTTGCCTCTTTCTCTCATGCTACACACTCGGATAATCAGATGCCTAACACGACACGCTGGTCGAGCAGTTAAGGTGCACGATCGCCCACTCGAGGTTCACGGTATCGAGTCCTGGCCGCGGCGGCCACATTTTCGATAGAGGCGAAAGTTCTTGAGGCCTGTCTACTAGTATACCAATAGGTTTTTCTCACGTTTAGGTAACGCACGAGGTCCGAATTTCCGGCACTATTCATTGTATGCCGTTCCTCATAAACATGTGTGTTTGAGCTTTGGACCCCAGTAATTATTACAGTGCCACGCCGCAAATTTTAAGGATAGTGAGAGAAAGAGAATAAGAAAGGCGAGGAGCTTAACCAGGCCTGAGCCTGCCAGATTACCCTGCACAGGGAAAGAGCAGTGGGAGGATGAAAGTTACAGAGGAGGAGACACAAGTCACTTATTGAGCAATTAAGTTTTACGTTTGACATTTAAAACGACGAATCCGACCGGTGTCCTTGAGAAAACGTGGCAGTGCTTTTGTTGCTTTTTGGAACCGGTTCGACTATCGGCAGCTGCGGCCTCATTTAGATGGACGCAATATACAATACACCCACATACTTGATTGACTTAGGTGCTTAATTGTAGCTATTTAAAAACAATCTGATGTTCATTTCTCCCACTCCCTATATGGTGCTCCTTATATACATATGTTTTCGTCATGTATAACCACGCAATTTTATGCCTTCTCTCCGTAATGATTGTCAAGATCGCCGACTGAATTGTATAGTGCAACAAATAATCAACTAGCTAGTCGGTTTGTAAAGACCTGAAATCCTTCCTTTTTTAGTGCTTGCAAAATTAAATCTCCCAAAATCAATAAAGTGCCATTTGGATCTGATTCGCCAGATATGTTACTTCATTCTGCAATAGGGAAGCAGTCATCATAAGGAACACGAAGTGATTTGCGGGGTGAAGGATTCTGTTACAATGGAATCGTGCCATTGTTGAATTTAACAGTGATCCTTCTGCGGAGGTTCCAAGCCTCGAATTTGCTATTCAAATTGAAGGCACCTCGCCTCTCGCAGAGCGCGGGGTTGGGAAATCAGCGTCTGGGTCAGTGGACCGGCTAATGCGAAAATAGACGAACTCGTTCGACTGGCGGCTTTGAATCGACCCAAAATTGAAAAGAAAAGGCTGGAGGAGAAAGGGGGAGAGATGTGGCAAAGGCTGTATTGTGGGGCGGCGTTATCGACTTTGAGCGCCACGGTGTCGTCACTGAGGAATAATGTGCTACGCCCGCCGTAGATGCTCATTATTCACTAACGCCATCTTCTTCTCTTTGGAAGCCCTTTTGCTGAATTCGTATCTCATTGGTGGGTCGTTTTTCGAATCCCGATGTTCATTCCCTCCGCACTCGCGGTGACATTGGAAGTCGTCAGGGAGTCATCAGTGTCGCATAAATCTCTCGTTGTAGGCTAGCGCCTCGAGAATAGTTTGATTCTCGTACTGCCACGAGCAAATGTTAGGTCCGCGTACGATTTTAAAAATTTCAAAATTATCCCAAATCCCGCAGCCACTGCTGCCACACTTTATATATGCTCACATTGACTTCGATAATCGAAACCTTCTGCGCAATGAAGATGGAACCGGTATGTAAATGTAGCCGTCTAATTGAACTGCTTTTAGGTACAAATATTGCTGCACTAAAGTTGCACTTCTACAGCGATAGCTCTACATCTTGTTTGCATTCTTTCATCAATTTCGTCGCAAGCTGATGGCCTTCGTAATCATTAGCATCCCTTTTCTTTCTACGTATTGTAGACAAGATACCCCGTCGTCCTCTTGCACTTTGCACCGAGGGTGTAGATACATACACTCAAGAGACACCCTTGTGATGTACTTTACTGAATTGAGTACTTTGTAAGATCTATAACGCAAAATTATCTGACTAAAGAGGAGAAAAAGGTCGCCATGTCCGGATAATAAGGTGACTGATTTTTTAATGAGCAATTATTACAATCTAGATATTTATAAATATAGGAAGTGGTTTTCAAATTTTTAATCTAACAATGTTGCACTATGAGATTTTTCAATACTTCAATTTCTAGTACATATTTGCGTTCCAAGTCTGACCCTCCATCAGCAAAAAAACATTAAATAAATAAAAAGTACGGCACACCTTTACACTGCTTGGAAAATGATTTTCTCAGAGAGACAGTATAGGTACTGTAAATTGTTTTAAGAACCGTCCCTCGGACTTATGTACATGCTTTCTGAGAAGTCTGTCACCGTCACACGCAGAGATAAGAGTACTGTTTTCAAAAATGGGCTGTGTGCGGAAAATGACAACGATAGGCCTTCATCCTAAAGTTACTTCTCTTCTGAACTTTCCAACTAGGCTCACAGATGTTCAAATTTAGCTACCTCGTGAAATCAATATCTACGTCTGAGATGTCGGAAAAAATATGAATTTCAGTGTTTGGAAGTCTACTGAGGAGGAAAAATCAGTGTTATTTTAGTATGATATGCAGGACAATGAAAAATAAAGATCTATTCCGGAAATATTCATATTGCTGATTATGGCACACTATACTCACAAAAAATCTCAGGCGGGTGTTTGTAAATCCTGAAACTTGAACAAGTACGGTAATGATCGAATACCAATGCAAGCACGCCATCAGCAGCTACAAATATGAAGCGAACTGCTAAGAAGGATCTCTGAAATAGGCTGAGGTTGATGACGCGAGCATGATAGATGCATCAGGGTTTTGAATAGCACTATGCAAGCCCAGTGCGTGTGTGCACTCAAAGTGTTTGTTTTTTAATTGTTATAGAGAGTAAGCTTTAGCTTACTCTCTATAATGCAGGTGACTTTCTTATCTTATTCTTTACTATAATGCTCTGTTCTGCAAGTTTTTTCTCGCGGCTTCATTCCCAGTAGAACTTCTGTTCATCTTGAGAGCAGTGGCTCCTCCGTTTGTCTATGCGTGCGCCAGGAAATGGCTAGTCGCCGGATCGATCGTCACGCGATGGCGTGTTTGCACACCGCTGCTCGGCAAAAGCATTTTCCCATCAGTATAGGAATGAAAGACTGGTTCCTGAAGAAAACAGGGCAAAAAGAAGTGGCGACAGAAACCAAATAAGAAGTGAAACTCATCACGTTCTGTTGCTCTAGTTCATCCTGCAACTTTCAGATGTTCGCACAACTATAAACGTAGGTCTACGTTGAAGTATGGGTTGAGCTTTTGCTATAGGTTAGGTTGTATTGTGTCGCGTGCAGTTATTAATGAGAACTATTTTGGTTTAAAAAATATATCGTTTTTCTATACTCTAAAATACTCGGTAAGTATGTGACTGCTGCCTGTTACTTTACATTTGCATGTTGTGGTCTATGTCACTGAAATGTATCTCAAGAACATTTTTTTTATATACGTGCATGCATGTATTTCATAATCCCAACATAAAGGAACTTCAGGCGTTTTATTCTAAACAGTATTGCAAACAAAACAACTGAACCTGCTAGTAGCCTGGAATTTATAGTACCCATGTGCAACCTTTCTGACATCGACAAAAGTGAAGAAAGAATGACATCAACGTTGAATAAGGGTTGATGATTTCATACAAATGCAGTGGTTTTGCATGCAGTGACAATACGTGGTGCGAGAGATAGGTTAGCGAAGTATAAATATACAGAAGCGCACGAGCTTCTTAGTCTAAACACAACCCTACCTCAAATAGTATGCTTGATGTTTTCTCCCCCCTCACTATCTCTTTTGCTCACTGCTTAATTTGGCACACAGGCTCAGCCAATCCCACATGCTAAGAAAAAAGACGGTGTTAAGATGAAGCGCTAATGCATTTTTCGCCACGAATCATTTTGATTCTTTTTCATTATTTTTCTAGCGTCGGTTAATTCATGCACCAGTTAATCCATCTGTATAAAGCGGTAAAAAAGCGGTATAATTTTTATTTCTATTACGAAGAGTCTATAAAACACCACTCACATGAAAATTGTACATTTGTACAACCACTCGTCTTTGGCACGAAGCCACAAGAAAATCTATACAAACTTCGCAGAAAGGAAAGCTGCTTAGTAGCCAAAATATTTGTCCTGGTCCTGGGATGTTCGGACGAAGACAAACTTTTCAGCAACTAAAATGCTTTTTTTTCTCAGAAGTATTTATCAATTTCCTTATGGCTTCATGCCACGAATTGGTGGTTATATAATATTCCTTTCTCAGATCTTCCTCCACCTTGCAAGTCTCCGTAGAACTCATTTGTAAAAATTAAAACGCTTGTCCGCTGTTGTCATGCAGTAAGGTTCAAGGTGCAGGTGAGCAAACTAGAAACAAATGCGAGATAAATGCACAGCCAGGTGCTAATTTAATTATTTTTGAAATAAAATTTGTGGGTAACAAAGAATCAGTGTTTAGTATCAATTTTCTCGTCATATCTTTTTTTTTCAAAGTAACATTTCAAAGTAACATAGAAAACTTTATGAGCGTTCGATCACAGTATTTTTTTTCCCTGGGCATCAACACCCAGTGAACTATAAAAAAAATGAATTCTTGTGAACGGCGCTCATTTCGCGTTCTGTTTTACATAAATGAAAACTTTGTTCGGGCCTCTACTTTGAGCACACATGATCTCGCTTCGTTTCTTTTGGCCGAGGAGGTCGCGTGATCCGTGGCACAAAAGGCAGTGCAACATGAAAACAACAAGATGATGAACGATTGAGCAACAGTTTCCGCGGGCACCTCAAGAAAAAAGAAATCATCGAAATGAATGTTGAACTTATACAGCAAGATAGTTAGAGGTATTTTTATTATATAGTATTGCGGACGTCATTCAATTTAAAGTTTGAACTTATTTGCAACTATTTTTTATTTGACTTAGACAAAAGTTACCAACCCGAGGATCACGTTTGCACTGTTTCTGATGCTGCGTTCTGAAGTAACAATATTGTATTCTGTATATTTTATTATTTGTATAATTTCACCATGGTGTGATCAGGTGAAACATATAGAAACATCATAGATAATTTTTTTATCAGGCCATCTCCTTCCATGAAAAGCACCTGCAAGGTTTCAAAAAGCTTACGTGCACTTTTTTTTATAGTAAAAAGGAATTACTTTTTTTGTGTTAACTTGTGATGTCTAAGCATACTTCAGTATATATATATATATATATATAGGTATGGGATATGGCACAACGGGAGCGTTGTCAACAAGGATAAATATATTTATTTCCCAACCGTTTCAGGAGGGGTCCTCCCTTCATCAGGGGATGAGTTATACTGACATGAAGTTCCAAACTTCGTTGCTGCCGCGTCCCTCTCGCCTTGAAACATGTTTGCGAGAGTGAGAGGGAACTAATATATATATATATATATATATATATATATATATATATATATATATATATATATATATATATATATATATATATATATATATATATATATATATATATATATATATATATATATATATATATATATATATATATATTATATGTGTGTAAGTCAGCTTTTCCATCTACGAAAAATGGCGAGCAAGTTTACGAAACTTTCGCACAAATCTCCTGCACTGGCTTTTGCGTGAAGTTTGATTTTTGCTTTGTTCCAACTTCTACCCCGACCTTTTAGATGCCCTGAGTACATTCCACTTCTCAAACTTTTGAACACGTATATGTAAAAGAGATTTCATATATTATATATAAATGTAGCACAGGTATTATACGATTGGTTTTATGCAGTAGCGATAGATGGCTAACTCGGAGCACATCTGAAAAAATATTTCGTGAAGCGAGGACTTGTTTGTTGAAATCACAAATATCATGAACGTAATTCAGAAAAAAAATGCTTACATTTGACTGCACGTTAAAGAACCCCAGGTGGTCGAAATTTCCAGAGCCCTCCATTACAGCGTCTCTATTAATCATATGGTGGTTTGGGACGTTAAACCCCACATATCAATCAATCAGAAAAAAAATGTTCACCTGCTAAAGAACGGTGATATGCTAGAACCGGTAAACTTATGTGGGTAAAATTTCATGAGCTAGTTGGTACATGCTTTAGGAAATACGAAAAAAAAGAACGCTTACTATCCAAAAAATAAAACAAAACAAAAAAGGGCGTATTGTTCAGTTCTTTTTTTAATGCCTTGGTGGTACGCCACTTTCCCGTATTTCAGTAAGGCAGGCGGATACGTTCATTAGGAACATTAATTTGAGACACATTCGTAAAAGTACGCAAAATTTTCTTGAGCGCTTGTTACAAGTATTTCAAGGCAGGTAAACCCGAGCGGTTGGCTTAACAATTTGTTCATGATGAAACAAGCGCTAAAAAATACACACACTCAGAGACGACACATGGGAGCGCTTACTAGCAACTGAAAATTTTATTTCGAAGCGAACACTAATACATGCATAAAGTCTTCTCTGTGTGCGTACTTTATAGCGCTTGTTTTATCATGAACCTTTACAAACACACCCAACCGGCAGTCATCCTAAACAATTTGTTTCTGTTCTAGTTCGTTCCTACTGATGTAAACTGGGTATAATTTGTGCCAAAATAAAAAAAGGAACGCTGACGCACGCCCGTCCTGTCACTCAGTTGGCCGTTTTAGTCTTAATCTAAGGTTCCGCTACAGTATCTGTAATCCAAACGGAAGTGTAGTTATACTGTTTTCAGTCAATGCTCCTACAAATGTGAATTCAGTACAAAAACAAGAAGGTTGTGTTGGCTGCTTGCATTTTTTCTATGCACTTTACAAGGTCTGAAAACGTAACAAAAATACCGGTGATATAAATACTGTTAGCAATTCACGCACAAGACACATTTTTACCCCAGCAATCAATGAAAGAACAAACACTTTTCTTGCGTGTGATTTTAAAGCACTGTTTGTTTCTATTGCCTAGAATTCAGCCTTGTCGAGCAAAGAAGGGTTAGTAGTAAAACGTTCGGAAACTCGTGGTTTGTACGCTTTAGGTTGAAATGAAAACTCAGCCTCACTACCTTCTCTGGGGGCTATGAATAATTCACGAGTGCAATGCATATGTGGAGAATGACTTCACTGGAATACAGCTGAAGAGAATTCAAGTGCAGCCCATGAGCCGCTTCGTTTTTCTCTGTCTTGACTTCGCACCTTTTACGTGTGCACAACTGTGGTCGCTGGCAGAAATAAGCGCTTTTAACTAAGAGGGAGGTTTGTTCACGTAAGCTTTTAATACTATATATTTCGTTTGCGTATGAGCACTGGAAACGTATCGCTGAATTCACGTCGCAACTAATCTGTCTGAACATGAATTTTAAAAATTGCACGAGTCAGGAGAAAAAATTAGAAGTGTCACGTCAGCAGATTGTAGCTACGGTTGAGTTTTGCGAAATGTAACTGTCGAGTGCAAGAGCTCTTAGTGTTCGTGCATTCTCTTTTTTTTTGAGTCTGTGTTTGAGTGCTGTACTTTGAGTGCTGTACTGTATTTTATAACTATACGTTTGCAAATGGCGATATCCAGTGGTTGAGGCTCTCGTCTCCTGAAGCAAAGTTCGCGTGTTAGAATTCGGGTCGAGGCAGCCGCATTTTTCATGAAGGTGCAAATGTTTGAGAGCCGTGTAGTAAGATTTATGCGCGCGTCAAAATATATCGGGTGTAGATATCTCCAGAGCACTCTACTTTCACGCCCCTATAGTAATCATATTGTTGGTATGTTTATCCGTCACATATATTATTACAATTATAAGATTTGCACCATTACGGTGTAACTGCTGAAAACTGAACACTGTGACACTGTTCGCGTAACCTCATCAATAAGCCTTGTGACAAAAAAAAGCAGAAAAACTTTCTAGCAAGATACACTGGCGGGCTATAGTTTGTACATGCATGTTTTGGTCATTTCTTCGTTGCGCTGCACATACTAGAAAACACAACAGAAAGAAAGAGGCATTATTGAGAGTACGTGTACAACCTTCAAGTACCGTATAGTCGCGTTCTTTGCTCGTACAGTGCAGTAAAGAGTTCGAAGGGCGCGGTCTACGCAAGCTATTGCTTTCGTCGTCCCATGTCCACCATGTTGTGGACTCGACCAGCTTCACACGGGTAAATATTGTGTCTCTTCCTACTTCATAAATATTTGATTTTCTTGACCAGAATTGGAATGTATGTTGACATCAACAGTTGTCAGGAGCTATGTGAAACCCCAGTTGCCCTCATACCATTGAAGAAAAGGAAAACCGCGAGGCCTGCGCGGTATGCGCAGCAAAGTCACAGTGCCAACCAACCAGCCATTCACAGCGAAAGCTGGAAGAGCGCCATTATTAGAATCCTTTTCAACACTATTGGAGCAACTACTACAAGAATGCATGCATGTAACCAGTAAGTCATAAATCATCAAAATTTTTATGCAGTTTGAAAGCATATACACTGGCCTTATTCCTCATACATCGATAAAGCGTTGCACCCGCTATAGACTCGTAATGCATTAAATACACAAATTACGCCTGAGGCTTTTGAAATGGGAAAGGGATTCAACAGCCCATTCTTTACACGATTTACATTTTGTGACGCTTTGTTGTCACTTTACGGTTCTAAAACGTCTTCTTACACGTGTTAATGCTATTCCTTACCCAGCTTAAAATCTGTACAGGGTCAGCTTGCAGTGGAGCTTCAGCCACCACTTTCTCTTATGATCTAGTCACACTCCTGGGCCCACACATTATATGACAAACTCGAAATTCCTTTGAAAATTCAGATTTACAAGTGTTATCTGTGCGAATATATCTTTGCAAATCTGTGTGCCATTTTCTCGAAGTGCTGAAATGGCAGTAAAATTTACCGTAGTGGATTGCGCGAATCGAGTCATTGTTAGGCCTGTCAAAGTATGGATCAATAGTCAGCTCAGAGTTGACGCTTCTTCATTGTACTTTGTAGTTCTACTGCTATTTTCTTGTTTGTCGAGTACAAAAACAGTATTGACACGGAAGGCTATGAAAAAGAAGAAAAACGGCGTAGTTCTGTGGCACAGTATTGGGCTCCTATGTAGAGGGCCTGAGTTCAATTTCTATTTTGTGCTGGGTATTTTTATTCTAATTGTGTTTTTTTTTCATTTTTGCGATCTTGGTTATGGACACCGGTGCTGAAAGCAGCGGTGTCCGGCAGTGCCCAAAATTCATCCTTTGTAGTGATCTCATAACAGTTTTCGCTTGAAAAGAAAGCACTTCTAATAGGCCCCGAATCACACCCGACCATCTCTGAAAGCCGGCTGGTTTGATCAAGTGCATACGACCCTGTGAATATTGACGGGCTGCTTGCAGCCCATTATGTCCACAGATTTAATCTAGAACAACCGCATATACATTTAAAAAAATGAACACACACACCGGTAAAATGGAAAATGTTTAGGCGTGTTGGTTGTTCATCGTTCTCTGTAAAAGAAAGCGCAAAAAGAGAACATGGGACAAGAAAGACAGGATAGCGAGCGCTTGTTCTGGTCTATTTCCCGTCCCGCGTTATTTCTGCTCTATTTTATAAAGAACATATACAGGCCCCTATTCAGCACTTCTCAAGTGGTCTATCGCAACTGTGGGTTCTGGCCCTTGCACTTCTTTAAAGTTACACGAGTGGAAGCGTTTGTATATTTGAGAAAACATGCAGCCATTCATTTTTGTCTTCTTCGTCTTCTTGGTATGTTTTTATGTGTGCAGAAAATAAAGGAAGTCTGCCTTGTTTCAGAAATCATGCATTTTTTTTTTGTTTCTCGTGAGAGCATGCAGTGAGTGTGAGTATGTCGTCTATAGTGGAATCGTGAAGCATTCTTACTTTAGTGTGAAGACAATCATTTCTATATGAAAGTTCACGCTCACCATTTCTGCACGCGGCACATGTAGAAAAGTTTCTGACAGTGAATCTTATATCGTGGCGTGGCTGCAATGCATGTAGCTTTTCTGATTATGGGAGTGCTATTATGCCTTGATTATATTGCTGCCTTTCAGACTTCCTGTTCTGTTTAAATTGACTTTTTCTCCACTTTTCGTTAAAAACGTAAGCCCTTTCATTTGCAAAATGTCAGTGCAAGCCAGGGTCGTTCAGGTGAAGATGACGATGAGGGAGCTCGCTGGCATGAAAGAATGTCTTCTGCGGAGCGATGATTGCCTCCGGTACAGCCATCCTTTATTTTACATTTGCATAGTGTTCTTGCGTTTTCAGTATTTTTACATGTCACAAACATAGGATTGTGTTTTTATGAACTCTCGTGATTCTCCTTTTTTCTGCTGTGTCACGACCTGTGTGATTTCGTTTCTAGCGTAATGGCGCCCTAACGGATTTTCACATTTCTTTGAGCGACAAATTGCGCTGCAGCGGAAGAGACATTAGGAGAGCATAAATCAAGAGACCTCATGACTTGTCTGAAAGATAGTTCCTGTTGCGGCAATCATCTCTTTCCTGTGCCTGAATACGAATGAGTGCCTGACAAGGCTGGTGGTGCCGGTTTTTAGTAATTTCTTTTCGCTTATGCAACTCTGAACTTCTCATTTGAGTTCATTTATTTTTAACATCAGTGCCAGAAGTACTATATAGGGGGGAATGGTACATATAAAGGATATTACATCTTAAAAAAAAAACACATTCGCACAGGTTGCAGTAAGTCACGCAGTCATTGAGCACATGCAGGTTCATGATGGTAATTTTCATTCTACGACACATGGCAAACACATGGCATTCTACAAAACATGGCAAAGTATGAATATGAATACTTGAGTAAAAATATACGAGGTTTCTTGTACACAATGTCCGCATTCAGTCATGAAAAACAGAGAAGAAATGGTCGGCAAGAAAAAGCAGGGAGGCAAACCAGTCGGGGATAACAGGTTTGCTAACCTACACGTAGGGACAGGGAGGGGGAGTTTGAGAGAGGGAGATGAAAGAGGGGAGAGAGAGAAGGAGATAGCACATAACACAGCACACACTAACGTTTAGTCAGTCACAGTCTATCACGCATGCGCGATGCTTCATGCAAAACGACAGATTTGAACTTTATGACGGTAATCACTACGGTGCCATACATAATACCGTTTAGCAAAGGACTGAGTCTTTGGAAAGCATGAAGGTAAAGGTTCTGAAAAAAAAAGCGGACGCGTAAAACTGTGCAGTTTAGATGATAAACGAGAGGGAATATTTGCTTTTACGAACTAATTGCTCGAAGTTCTCTGCTAACTCGTGCACAGACAAAAAATGATGAAATGTCTGCACGTGTAGTTCGCTCTTTTTAACATACTGGCTTATCCCTGGTGATTCATTCATTTCATTTTCATTTTATTACCTTAAAGACCCCATTGAAGGGGTATTACATAAGGGGTGGGTACATATATGAAAACGTGAAAGCCATTTTTTTTTACAATGCAAGGTAATTTGTTACGGTGTTCAAAAAGGTGGTAGGACAGGTTATGGCGGTGATTTCGTTAGAAAGGCCGTTCCAGTCCGTAGCTGCACGAAAAAAGAATGAGGACGAAAAAGTGACGGTGCGCGTACGCGGCCGCTCAACTTGTTGCGGGTGACCAGTGCGATGGGAGATGCGTGCCGGAGGAAGAATGTATAATGGCCTGCCGAGCGAGCTGTAAAAAAACTTGTGAAAAAGGGAAAGACTAGAAATGCGGCGACGAGATGCAAGCAATGATAGGCCAGATTCTGTTTTCAGTGCTGATATGCTGACGTCGTAAGAGTACGTAGAATGGATAAATCGTGTGGCTCGATTTTGAAGTGACTCGAGTTGATTGATGAGATATGCTTGATGCGGGCTCCAAATGGCTGATGCGTATTCTATCTTCGTCCTTACGAGAGATTGATAAGCTAGTAATTTGACATTATTAGGAGCGTGACGCAAATGGCGTTTTAAAAACCCGAGTGTTTTGTTAGCAGATGCAATGATGTTCGTAATATGCGTTGCCCAGGTTAAATTGCTACAAAGGGTTACTCCGAGATATTTATAGGAAGGAACTAATTCGAGGTTTGTGTCAGCAATTTGGTACGGGAATACTATCGGATTTCGACGGCGGTGAAAGGAAACAGTTTTACATTTGTTAGGGTTGAGTTCCATTGGCCAAAGGGGACACCAATCCTGTAAGCTTAGTAAGTCGGTTTGAAGAGACGTGTTATCCGAAACGTTGTTTATTTTACGATAAATAACGCAGTCGTCTGCAACACATGCGTATGTTAGAAGATACATGTAATGGTAGGTCGTTAATGTAAATCAAAAACAGAAGCGGGCCTAGGACAGACCCTTGAGGGACACCTGAGGTTACCGGGGTAGTGTTAGACATTTGATTGTTGACGGAAACTGATTGCGAACGATTAGTTAAGAATTCTTTAATCCATGCTAATACGTCATCATTTAAATTCAACGTGGCAAGCTTTAGTTGTAGGCGCTCATGAGGAACTTTGTCAAATGCCTTTGCGAAATCGATGAAGATGGCGTCAGTCTGAAGGTTAGAGTCGAGGTTAACATGCAGGTCGTGAATAAACATAGCTAGCTGCGTTTCACACGAATACCCTTTCCTAAAGCCATGCTGCGCAGGATGAAAAAAATAATTGGAATCAAGGAAGTCCATGATATGTGTGTAGATGATATGCTCGAGGAGTTTGCAGGGTACGCTGGTTAATGAAATGGGACGATAATTTAATGGTGATTGTTTGTTACCTGATTTGTGGACTGGAACGACCTTTCCGTGCTTCCAATCTGGAGGCAGAATTCCTGTTGAAACTGATTGTGAAAATAGTAGACACAGATACGCTGCACAGATATGTTTAGTATTTTTCAGGAGTTTGGATGTAATGTTGTCTACACCAACTGAAGAAGAAAGTTTGATTTTGTCTATCAGTGATGAAATACCGCTGGAAAAAAACGTAATTGGTGGCATGGTACATTCAAAGTTCGCATGAGGGATGGTAAATGACAACTCAGTTTCTTGGGTGAAAACGGATGCGAAGGCGGCGTTAAACACGCGTGCACATTTCGTGTCACTTAGGGCATCCCCTAACTCATTACATAGTGTTATATTGCGCGTGTCCTGTGGGTTTATGACATGCCAGAATTTTTGGGGGTTGTTTTTAAGCATGTTCGGTACGTCCGAATGGAAGAATGGGTGTTTGGCGTGACGTATGGCTTGCAGATAAGCAGATTCGGCGGCTTTGTACTTGTTCCATGCATCAGGAGTGTTACGGGACTTGGCTGCGCGGAAGGAGCGTCTTTTCTTGTTTTCTAATCGTTTCAGTGCTTTATTGAACCAGGGTTGGGCAGTATTAGGATTGATGTTAATTTGGGGAGTGTATTTATCAACCATTTTGTTTAGCTTATCTCTGAAAATCAACCAGTTTTCGGTTACATTATGATGAGAAAAGGCAGTGTCAAAAGTGGAGTAAAAATTCGTTAGTTCAGAGTTAATTGCTTCGTAATTTCCTTTATCATACAAACGGATAGTTTTTTTTATGGTCGGGGCTAAAGCAGGCTTAATCACGAAGTCAGCATGAATGACTTTATGGTCACTGATTTCAGGCAGGTATGCAATGGAGGACACGCACTCGGGATAGCTGGTAATTATAAGATCCAGAATGTTTTGGCAGTTATCGGTAACGCGGGTTGGTTCTGTAAGAACTTCAGATAGGTTAAAGTTAAGGCATACATCAAGGAAGTCGTTCGATTCCCTTGACGTAGCCGCTGGTGCAGGCTGGCTTGCCCAATCGATATTAGGAAAATTAAAATCGCCAAACAGAATTACATGCATGTTAGGGTGTTTGGTCGTTATTTCGCTTAGTATATTATTGAGCTTAGAAGAAAAATCGGGAGTACTGTGAGGGGGCCTATAGCAAACGCCAAGTAAAACTGAGTGCGGTGCGGCATAGCATTTAAGCCACAAGATTTCAAGGTTGGACACAATGTTTATAGACGAACAGGATATGTTGTGACTGACAGCGACGAGTACTCCTCCTCCATCGCTAAAAAGAAAAAAAAAGGATATGATATAACTTAAACAGCTCGGTCCTAGCCACCGGAATTTGCGGTTATCTCCCCCTAATTATAGTATATGACAGTAACTGCACAGTATTCAAAGCGAATTCACAGAGAAGGCTCATTAGAACAGTGACTCAAGTCTACCCGGTAGCTACATGTTCGTGTGACAAAGCACGCAGATCAACCGCGCTGCCATGCTTGTGTTAGAGGAATACAGCAGCACAGCGGGGCAGTGTTTCCCTCTGTATAAAGTTCTGAGGTTTTTTTTTTTTTTTAATCCGATAGGAATAATGGGGAGAACATTCTAGGCACATTTATGCTGTTGGTGTCACCGTGCTGTTTCATATTAGGAGCAAATCTATAATATTGCCCCGTGACTCGTATGTTGCAGCAACAAAATATTTCTCTTATTTTATAGATGCAGTCCTTTGAGACTGGACGTGGCACACTTATCATGGAGACAATAGTAATTATGGCACTTTACGCTTTGCCACTTTGTGTTTTTGCACTTGTGAAAAAGTCCCGCCTTTTACGTGTACCTCAAGTGCCAAGCAGCGTCTGCGACGGTATGAAACTCTGATCGCACGCAGCCATGACCTTCCACAGCGGTGCGAGACACGCACCAGACTGAACTACTTCACATAGAAGTACATGTCCGCTCATGCAGCTTTCCTTCAATTGCCAACAAAAGTTGTCCGCGAGTATAGCAGATGGAACACACCGGACGACTCTCCCACGCAAGAGGTGCATCTAAATGTTCCTGCCTTTTATGTTTCTGTGGCAAGCTTGAAGGTAATTTGTCTATAGCCTATTAACGCAATAGTGTTAAAGAGCTGGTGTCGCAGAAAACCCGCCGCCGGCGTCAGCCTCGTTGGTTGTGAGCGAAAAATCATCTGTGCGTCTGTGACCAAAAAATCAAGTTACCGAGATAGCCATGGGAGGCCGCTACTTGTCCACGCGTGTGCGCGTGCGCGATCACAATGAAAAAGCCACGCATTCAAAGAAAAATAAAAGTGCTCAAGGTCACGAGGCACGGTAGTTCCTTCGCCCTGCCACCCCTCCCTGCTTAGCTTATAGCGCTTTCGTCGGGGCGAGACAAGAGATAATGAAATTACGGCATGCGACAATCATGTGTAACGCCACTCGCACTGGATCAATTCTTCAAAATTTTGAGTGTTGAATTCGTGAAGCAATAAGCTCTTCTAGTGAATTCATTCCATGGTTACTTGAGAAAGTGCTTTAGGGCCCCCTTAACGCATTTTGTTCGACAGGTGTCACGACGAAAACGAGCCCATTCGGCGATAATAACGCGCGCTGCTCCATTCTACTGTGTGCGTGTTTGTGTGCGTGCGTGTGTCTGTAACAAAACATATGAATAAGTATGCACTTAGCTCTTGAAGGGTGCACTAGGGGCCGGATTTCGCTATCGCGTTCAACTCTTAAATGATTGATTGATATGTGGGGTTTAACGTCCCAAAACCACCATATGATTATGAGAGACGCCGTAGTGGAGCGCTCCGGAAATTTAGACCACCTGGGGTTCTTTAACGTGCACCCAAATCTGAGCACACGGGCCTCCTTCATTTCCGCCTCCATCGGAAATGCAGCCACCGCAGCCGGAATTCGAACCCGCGACCTGCGGGTTAGCAGCCGAGTACCTTAGCCACTACACCACCGCGGCGGGGCGTTCAACTCTTAAAGGCGAAGCTTAAGGTTCCCCCAATTTTTTGGTGAGATACATGGCACACTTTTTCATAAACACACACACACACAAAGACATAAGAAAGGACATGTTGCTCGTCTTATTTTGTTTCCGTTTTTTTTTCTAGCGCCAAATGGCTCCCATAATTTGGCCAGCAGCAGTCCTTTTTTTTTTTCAGCTTTACAGTGCAGCTGCATACTAGTCGTTGGTCAGAAAACTTTTTCGTGGCGCGAACAAAAACGTCGTGGGCCCCTGAACTGCCAACATACGCTCGTGTGCTCTTCTACTATAGCACATGCGTGCGCTTCTTTCATTTTCACTTCGCACGCTGAGGGAGGGTTTTCGGAGAGAGATACTATGGCCGCTATGGCCATACATGCAGGCAGGCAGGCAGGCAGGCAGGCAGGCAGGCAGGCAGGCAGGCAGGCAGTATATCCTATATGCTGCCTACCTATATCCTATATGCCTATATACTATATGCTATATCCTATATGCCTATATCCTATATGCTGCAGGCAGGCAGGCAGGCAGGCGAGAGGAGATAGATAGATAGATAGATAGATAGATAGATAGATAGATAGATAGATAGATAGATAGATAGATAGATAGATAGATAGATAGATAGATAGATAGATAGATAGATAGATAGATAGATAGATAGATAGATAGATAGATAGATAGATAGATAGATAGATAGATAGATAGATAGATAGATAGATAGATAGATAGATAGATAGATAGATAGATAGATAGATAGATAGATAGATAGATAGATAGATCACAAGTTTCATAACTGCGCCAATTTAGAAAAGACAGTCTGCTGCATTTTACAAAGTATAGATAGATAGATAGATAGATAGATAGATAGATAGATAGATAGATAGATAGATAGATAGATAGATAGATAGATAGATAGATAGATAGATAGATAGATAGGCTCAAAGTCACCGAAGTAACTAAGAAATGCTTCGCATTTAAAACAGCCACCTCAAGAAGTGGATAGGTCAAGAAGTGGATAGGCTCTAGTGATAGCTTTGTATGAAACTTTCATACGAAGCTATCACAAGTGATCACAAGTTTCATAACTGCGCCAATTTAGAAAAGACAGTCTGCTGCATTTTACAAAGTATTACATTGACTTATGCTTACTTTTAGTAATCAGTCAGGGTGCGTTTAGGATACCTTGATAGTCATTGTTATCGTACTGCTATAGACTTCGAAGAGTCAGAAGATGCGCCGATCATTATTCCTTAATGTTCCCGGATCCGAAAGGCAAAAAATTTGCAATATTATTTTACTTTCTTTGTAGAAGTAAAAAAGCACATTACTCTGCTATACTCAAGTATGTAAAACTTGTTTGGAATTGTAGTTGTTACAGCATGCAGAAAATGGTGTCAGTTTTCTTAGCTGTTGTATTTCATATCATGCGAAATATTATTGTTTCTAATAACCAAACAAAAAGAAAACGCAACACACTTCCTCTGTTTAGTTACAACGTCATTCTCACAACTGTATCTTTTGATAAAGCTATAGAGATTTTGTCCTGGTGAAAATTTTGAAAAGAGAGCAATATTCTTGCCTTTGTAAGAACGCATTCATGTATTAGTATTTCGGTTTTGTTTTAGAATAGTAATCTTATCACTGTTTAATCATAGCAATCATTTCTATAAAGCTACTTTACGTTCCACAGTTTATGAGAAGTAGAATGGGCAGAGAAAGGAGAAATATTTTCACCGACCCCGACCAAAAAAAAAAATCAACGCAGGCATTGGGTGCGTGTGCGAAATGGACGCTTATTTATTGATTATGCACCCGCAAATTCTGTGTTCCGCATGAGAGGTAGCAAAGAAATATACAAGAAAAGAAAAAGACAGGTTGTAACGAGACTAACGACATAGTACTTTAACAAAACAGAAAATGGCCATGACAACAACCTCAATTCTTACTTACCATAAAATTTAAGATTTGGAGGTCTGGACTTAAGAAAGGCTGGATATGTTTACAATATTTGGCATGCTTGCACTAGATTTTTTTTATTCTGACCCCTTATTACGTGCCACTATGCTATTGTAGCTTGAAGAGTGACAGAGTTATAATTTTCAAAGGTTTTCGTCCACAAAAGCTTCACATATATATATATATATATATATATATATATATATATATAGTCCAGTAGATCCTCCGTGAGTGGTCACAACGTGGTTTATTTGGACGTTTCGGCCTAGAGTCTGGCTTTCATCAGGATTCATATATACATATATATATATATATATATATATATATATATAGTTTGCTGGTCAATTTGATCAATATTGATTCTTGTAGGCGTTACTGCAAGGCCGTTTCCGAAGGGCAAGCAGTCTAAACAAATAGCAGCTGCCACATCGACGTCACTTCAATAGCGAAAACGGAAGCGACAGCTGCTCCATTTGTGTCATGTATCTGGAAAGCCTGCACTTGAGAAAGGAGATCGAGTGGAAAGCCGCCGACGCACGTACTCTACTCTCTTCCATTAGATAAGACCAAAAGTCGTTTAATCTTTGGATCCTGGGCGCCCTCGCGCTTTGCTTTTCCAGTTTCGGCCATTTTTTTCTTTTGTTCTATTCTCATATTGATTTTTATGCTACCCACACTCTCCTGACTGAGGTGCGCTCCCATGACCAACCTCATCAAACGGCGTTAATAGATATTGAACGCAGTAACTGAGAGAGCGGCTTTACAAGACAAGTTGGTCAGTTGTCAAAGAAGGTTTCTCTTTCCTATTCACCATTATCTCTAATTATTATTCTTAATACTGGCAAAAGATAATAATCATCAGCTTTGATCTTCAGCCTCCCTTGGCTGCAATTCCTCGGGACAATGGCTTCGATTATGTCACTTTAAATGATGATTGTTTAGCTGTCTTGCGCAATTCGTGATGCACCAAGATATGAATTTTCTCCAAGCTAAATGTTCTATCACCTACTCATGTTCGCACGCTGATCCATTTTTATGTCTTCCTATATCCTAATGTTATTCATTTGTAGTATTGCGTTACGTATACGTTTTACGCGTTCCTACCTCTTGAACCACACATATGATGTTCACGTTCATCGAATAAAAGATCTTTCACTACTGCGAAAAGTTTTATAGTAGCTTAGTGCTAAGAGATATCATGTCCAAATTAGCACTAAACAATGTAGGCTTCTCGATGTAATCATTACATTTATTTCTCCCGTTTTCCTCCTTATTGTCCTGTCACAGTCCTGATATTTCAATTGGGTTTATTGTTATATATGAGAAATGTAAAGGCCTTCTTTAGGCGAGTTTCCGTACAGTCGACTGAGAATAAAAGAGGTAGATGATAAGCGACTTTTGATAAGATAAAACGACTTTTGATCTTATATGATCAAAGAGAGTAGAGTATGAATTTCGCTTTCGTTTAGCATTATGCGAATGCAGAGGAACCTTGAGAATTTTCTTAGTTATTTATTATTATCCGTTAGCTGCTGCTTGTTTTAAATTTGGCAGCAATTTCGGCTTGTATAGGCTTGTGTTGCTCGCTATATTGTCCAAGGGAAAGAAATCGGTCGGGCCCACGAGCGCTTCTGAACAATGCGACGCAGTGGATACCACGATAAACTTTTCACGCCGTCACGCCACATAAATTTCAATCCTCTTCAATAAACGGAGTGGTCATTTTGCGGAGGGAACAGAGTGCTTAATCGTGATTTACTTAGATCACATGTCTTTTACATCCTTTCATTTATTTTGTTATTGTTGTTGTTGTTATTGATCCACATATTTTATCACTCGACCTCCGTTCTAACGGGTTGAGTTGAGCAGGCTTTAGGTGACAGAAATGGCCGGTGCTTGTCCTTCACTTATGTGAGAGCTTTCTTTCTACTTTCGAGTAAACGATGATATAAAGATTTGTAGCGTCCTCCGTTGGCAATATATTCAGTGTCACTGCTGGCTCGCCAAATTGACCATCGCTGTGGATACTGCGTCAGAGCCAATAACGCCTTCTGCACATACCATGCAGCGTTATTTTTATTACCGTAAGTAAACAAATGTACAAAAACAACGTGAAAAAAAAGCGCTTGCTGCCATACAGACTTAAAAAAGAAAAACTAAACAGAAAACAGTTGCATACTAAATACCACCGACATGCGAGTGAATGTCAGTTGTCAGTTCACAAATAAAAAAATTGATGTATGCTTTACCTTAGAGTATTGCACATTTTTTCCTCTTTAAAATAACAATTTATGAACATCGTAAATAAGCGTTGAGTGCGACCATCTAAGAAGTACACAAGCACACCTTTTTCTTCAGAGTGCAAAATATCAAGCGGTCATTCTCACCCACATCGAAGCGTGCGTGTGGAAGAAGGCCTCCATAATAAAGAATTGTCGTATTAGTGTTCTAATGTTTTTCAGAGATTGCAAAAGTGCCGGAGCAATTTGCGTGACAAAGTGTAATCTGTCAGAGCTATTTCGTCGAGTTATGAGCAAATGTTTTAAAAGATTTATTTCATAAAAGCATTATATGGCTCATTAGATAGAAAAGATTTGTGCCAAATAAGTACCGCTTGATTTCTATTGAAGACCATATCCACGGATCTCACAGTAAGCGTATTGGCGTATATTTGCTATGCATTCACTCTAACGTTTGAGTCATATAGCGTATAGAGAGGTTTACCTTTTTATACAGAGTTTTGCATACAGTGTTTCAGAAAAGAATGGGCAGTGAAGTAAGCAACAATTTCACGTATTCCTAGTTCACTCACGCTTGTCTTTCTTGCATTCTCGCACAATATTTAGAAATATATGAAGACATCTGGTGGAGACATGAAGTGCATAGTTACGTGGTCTTATGAAGCTCTGTACAGAGATTTGTACAGCAGCCAGCACAAACACTACCTTAATATAAGACCTAGCAATAACCCAGATGACACCCTCCTCCCCCCCCCCCCCACACACACATACACAGTAATGATAGAAGTCAGAAAAGTCTTGAAGAGCATGCAAACAGGCAAAGCTGCTGGTGAGGATCAGGTAACATCAGATCTGCTGAAAGATGGGGGACATATTGTGTTAAAAAAACTAGCGACCCTGTTTACGAGGTGTCTCCGGACAGGAAGAGTGCCAGAATCTTGGAAAATGCTCATATCACCCTAACATATAAGAAAGGAGATAACAAGGACTTGAAGAGTTGCAGGCCGATCAGTTTGCTCTCCATGGTAAACAAGCTACTTACAAAGGTAATCGCTAACAGAATTAAGACAACATTAAAATTCAATGAACCAAAGGAACAAGCAGGATTTTGAACAGGCTACTCAACAATCAAACACATTCATTCTATCAATCAGATAATGAAGAAATGGTCAGAATATAGCCAACCACTATACAAAGAACTTATAGATTATGAAAATGTGACTCAGTAGAAATATCAGCAGTCATGCGGAATCAGGGCGTCGACGAAGCACGTATAAACATCGTGGAAGAAATCTACAGGTGGATCAACTGCAACTGCTACCATATTGCTTCATAAAGAAAGCAATAGAAAACTAATCAAGAAGTGTGTAAGGCAAGAAGTTACAATCTCCCAATGCTATTTACCTCGTGCATGCTTACAGGAGATTTCGAGAGGCCTTAAATGGGAACAGTTAGGGATAAGAGTTAATGGAGAGTACCTTAGTAACCTGCGCGTCGCCGATGATATTGCATTGCTGAGTAACTCAGGGGACGAATTGCAACTCATGATTACGGAGTTAGACAAGGAGAGCAGAAAGATGGGTTTTAAAATTATTCTGCAGAAAATGAAAGTAATGTACAACAATTTCGGATGAGAACAGCGCTTCGATATAGGTAACAGCGCACTTGAAGTTGTAAAAGAATATGTCTGCTTTGGAGAGGTAATAACCGCGTAGCTGAACCACGACACTGAACTAACTAGAAGAATAAGAATGGGGTGAAGCACATTTGGCAAGCATTCTTAAATCATGATCGGTAGATTGCCGCTATCCCTCAAGAGGAAGGTATATAACAGCTGCATCTTGCCGGTACTTAGCTATGGAGCAGAAACTTGGAGACTTACAAAGATGGTCCAGATTAAATTGAGGGCAACGCAGCGAGCGATGGGAAAGAAAATGGTAAATGAAACCTTAAGAGACAGGAAGAGAGCAGAGTGGACTAGGGAACAAACGGGGCTTAAGGATATCATAGTTGAAATCAAGAAGAAATGGACATTGGCCGGGTATGTAGCACGCATACAGGACAACCGATGGTCATTAAGTATAACTAACTAGATTCTCAGAGAAGGCAAGCGAGTTAGGGGGAGACAGGTTAGGGGGGCAGATGCGATTAAGAAGTTTGCGGGTATAAATTGGCAGCAGTAAGCACAGGACCAAGTTGACTGGCGGAACATGGGATATGTCTTTGTTCTGCAGTGGACGTAGTCAGCCTTATGATGATGAAAATGATGATGAAGAGGATGATGATGACCATGATGATTATAATGATTATGATGATGATGATGATGATGATGATAATGATGATGAAGCTCTGCACCACTGTATACCTAAAATCCTCTCTCGTTTCGTTTTTTACGAGCTTCTTTTTTCAACTCTTTAGGGCTACGTTTCATGCTTCTATAATAGACGCTGGTTCTTGCGTTTACTAAATGAAGGATGAGGGAAAAGATCACACCATATCCGCGAGGTAAATGTTGACGAGTGGGGCGAAGCAGACGGGTGGATGGATGGATGGACTGAAGGACACTTCGCCTCACTCATCATCATTTACTCCGTGGATCTGGTGAGACATCCGTTTTATTGACATGCAATGCATTGCAACTAGCTACTACTACGACTACGATGACGCGGGACATACGAACCACGGCGCACGCATCTTCGCCCCTAAAGATCTGCCACACGTTTGTCGCTGTGCTAAGTTGTCTTGCAATTTTTTTCTTGTTACAAAATCACAATATTTACTCTTTTAGAAATCTTGGAAGTACCAGCTGAAAGGCAACGTTACAGACCGAAGGTGCAGTGTCTGCGTTCGCGTTGGCGTGAAAATGTAACGGCTAGTTTTTTTTAACTTTCTGAAAGACATAATATTTAATAATAAGAAGTATTGCTATTGACTCTGACATTCAGTAGTACTCCTGAAGTATTCATGCCGTTGGCAGTACATGTAATTCAGTGTTACACAATTGGATCTCATCATGTGCACCAACACACCGGCTTACATTGCCGTCAACGTATAGCTAAAAAAATTGATAATGATGATTTTCACAAAAGCAAATAAATGTGGATCTAGAGCATGCGTAAATTTTATTCTAAGAGGACAATTTCTGTTATCTAGGTTTTGGTTGAATGCTCTACACTGCGGTTAAAAGAAATTGATTAGAAAAATATCGAAGAAAGAGGAAACAGAAGAAAACGTTCTTACATAAGCAGCTACAGGACAAAATCTTCCATTATCGTTGTTCAAAATCCCCTAAAGACTACCCTTCTTTATTTTCAGAGACGCTTGTGTTTACGTGTTTATTCACTGCACGACTTTTATGCTTCAGTAGTCTGGAATGTATGTTAAGTTGAACAAAACACTTCAAGTAGGAAACGCCGTGATCAGATAACAGGTAGTATGTGGTTAAAGAGGCATCACCGTTGAGTTATCGATATTGTATCACGGTGTAAAGAGTAACTTTAGCAAACCGCAACGAACCGGCTAAAGTAAGTTCCATAACAATCGTACGCTCTTGCATGTCTATACTAATAGGACCCCAGAAGTTCAATTACCTTCCTACCATAAGCTCGTCTCTAAAGCTGACTCAAACAAAATGAAGCGCTATACAATATGCAGTGTTATGAGCAAACTACAATGATCCAGCCAAACAGCTTATCGAAGATAACCGACAGCCCAAACGTAAGTTTTTTTTTTTCAAAACCTTACCTGTAATACCAACATCCCTTCATTTAGAGGTTTTACTAAAATGTCTGGGTCATTTTCTGTTTGTAGGCAATCGCGATAGATAGCTGGAATACCTTAAACAAGATGGAAGAAACAATTTGAGAGCACCATTTCTGTAGCCCACAAGTAACATAAAAAGTTTTCGGAAGCCGTGGTTCATTTGCTTCTTTGAAGCGCCGTACGTTTGGTCTTGGAGCAAGAAAGCTTTAGCACTGTAAAAAGACGTGGCTTTGACCACTTCACAAATGAGAGCGGCTGTTTTTGTTGCGGCGATCTTTACTTTATTCTCGAGTATGGGTCATACTTGTTGGTGAATTTATAGTAGGAGTTTAACGAATAAAAGTAAAGAAGCGAAGGGGCATGGGCAGGCATCGATCGTCACGTGCAACGTGCAGCCCAACAGGCATAAAAACAGAGTTCTACTCTCGCCGACATGGCTACAGTAGGTGCTAACTGGCGCTCCCTCGTTTAATTCACATATATAGCCCATAAACTGGATGTTGGGAAGCCGCCGTGCCAGCTCAGTTGGTAAAGCACCAGACGTGTTATTTCAGGGCCGCAGGTTAGGTTCTTGCCTGGGGCAAGTTATTTTTGCATCCACTTTTATTTCTTCCCATTTTAAATTACGAATACCTAATATACCATCTCCTTTATTTCACTTGGCATATTTGTCTGTTATATCTCATAAATATTGTGTCTAACGAAGAAGTACGAGTCCTTAATTGTACACTTGTTTCCTTCGTGCACACTAAGTACATTTACACGTACTGTAGGATCTATGCAACGCATTGTCTCGCAAACAGAAGATGTAGCTTCTTGAAGTTAGCTGAAAATGGGTGTTTGTTAAATTTCGATCTTTACTCATTCTCGGTCACTTTCTTTCGCAAACTATTCGCTACATCGCGAAGCTGTCAAAGTTGTACAGAGTGATAGGGCATAAGAAGTAGCACAGGAGCTTACTTTGTTTTTCTCGATGCATGCGTATTGGTTATTCTTGTTTCTCTCTAAGCATATTCAGGTGTTAGAGTGCACAACGTTGGGCACATATATTGTGCACGAAATGCGAATACATCTTTTCGTAAAATGAAACAAAACATAGCTGGCGAACACGTACAACTTTTTATTCTGGACCATTACAATGCTATAGTAAGTTGAACTACGCTGTCAAGTCGGAACCCCCGCCTACTGCGCAGTTTTTTTTTTCTAAGTGATAGTACGGAAATAGAAAGATTCATGCATAAAAAGCACCAGCCGTGACATCTCTAAAGTTGGCGCGAACTCAACCTAGGTAGAACCACTTTTGTTGGTCATGAATAAAACATTGTTTTTTTTTTCAAGTAGCGCTAAGAAGTCTTGCAAGGTCAGCGGAAAGAGACAACAACGATTTCTTTTGTGACGTTGAACAGCCATTTGGTGAGTTCTTGTTTACGTTCTTCTAGAGTTCTTATTTGAGTTTTCAATTTTCAGCTATTATTCTTTTGTGGAAAGTTCAGGATATAAAAAAATAATGATTATGAATTTCTACGAAGAACATAAAAGTTTGTAAAAAGTTATTGTAACACGCTGTCAATTTTCGTATGTTGGGGCTGCCGCGAAGGTAGGTAGCCAGTGCGTTGTAGAGATCGTGTCGCTATTTCTGTTTTGTTTTTCAATGTAGTTCACCAGGAGAAGTGGAGCGTTAATCTTGTACAAACATTTTGGCGATTAGAATAGAAATAGCGCAGGTGGAAACGTATGCTCTTGTCGAATGAAGCAAAAAATAAAAATTTTGTGCTTCTGAAGTTTTGAATGGAGAAAGATAGCAGCAGCTCAGCCAATGGCAGCGTAGTATTCACGAAGCAATTCACACGATAGAGTCATTCCGAAAGAAAAGCTTGCTGAAAATTATAGTAATGATCATATTTGCAAAAGCTCAATGAGAAAAATAATTTTTACCTAAATATTTTACTCAACAAAACGTGAATAACAATCATGCAGAAAAAAAAGTAAAGTGCGATGAAAGGTACATGGTGGGACATAGGCGATGTTCATGAAATTATATATAGTTGATCAAGATCGCTGCATGGGATGCTGTGCGGCCGCATCATGATGACTCTCCACTCACGGTGCTTGGATAGTCGTCCACCGGGTAATTCAATAGTGTTTCTAACAGCGATAATAATTGTAACAGTGATACGCTTCTAAGAACGATAATAATTCAGACCTAGTTACGGTGTCCTTCGGCACCATTTTCTAGAATTTGTTTGGCTCTTCACAACGCTTGCGCCGACCCCTTTGGGTAATGGTGTACCTCATTGAACTTAATCTTATGTGTTAATTTTATCATCCTTAGTTTTCTGTGTGTGTGTTGAGGCAGACAGCGATGGACCGTTAAGAAAATGAGCGGCAACGCTAACAATGATAGCAAGGTGTAATTCGACATCCCGGATTGGCTAGGAGAAACCGCAGCTAGAGGCCCGTAAATAGTATCTGGGTAAAGGTAAAACAAAAACGAGTGAACACGGCCATCCTCCAAAGCTTTAATTCGCCGTTAATTGCGGAAGATATTTGTCGGCTCCACAGAAAGAGCAGTCAACACCACGAAGGAAATTGAAAGGCCTTCCAATCATGCAATACTTGGCGATGTTGCCTAATTAAGTAGGTGACTTGGCTGAAAAAAAAAAGAAACAACGGTTGTTATAAAACCGTGCCCTAGATTTGCCTGAGCAGTCAACTAAGACATCGCGTCACATATAAATGCTAAAAAAAAGTGGTTTAATATAATAAAGTTTGCACTAAAAAATAACTGATGAGACTTGAATCAATGGAAAACTGCAGCCGTGCTTTCAATTCGACGAATATGACTGGCCGAATCATCATGTTATGGAGGTGGTAGCTTGGACCTAGGGTGTTCAGTACATGCTATCAATAATGACGTATTTGGGGTGTTCTCATCATACCAGGAATTCCTTGCTCGGTTCTTTGCTTGCACTATCGTTGCGCGCCCAGCACTTCCATGTCACAAACAAAGTACGAGCTATATGCGTGAAATACTGTTCTTAATAGGAAAATGATGTGACGCAGTTTTCAGAATTGTCCCTGCTTAATGACCCAAAACCACGACGTGATTACGAGGGACTCCATAACTGAGGGCTCCGGAAATTTCATTCGCTGATGGCTATCTAATGCGCACGTAAATATAACTACACGGGTCTTAAAGAAATTAGCTTCTACCGAACAAATGGTGCACAGTAGTTTTGAGAAAAAGGAAATTCACGCGTTCGAGCTGATGGCTATTGTTTTGTGACAAAAAAAGTGCCACAACTGCGCCTCCAATTTTTAAAGTACACGATAAAATATCACAGATTTATTCAGTAAACACACTAATCAAATTAATAAACATTACATTGTACATGGAATAAAAAAACGTAACGTATTTATACAACTATAAATTAAAGTAATTCTTTGGCGTCAGAGGTGCTGTATATGTGGAGCAGTACCCGTTACAGAAGGCCTCGCACTACTCGCAACCAAATTAGGTATTGAAGCATCTTCTTTTTTCCATTGGTCAGATTGTTTCGAGATGAAATCTGTAGAGACGTTAACGGTGAATATGATTTAATGTTTTATTGATTGCTGCAACCAAACTAGGGGTTGAACACTAAGCATTTTTAACTACGAGAAGCATGGACGTACGCGCACCACTGATCACATCACCTAATGAATGTAAACCATTTTGACATGTGATCATATATATACTTATACAGTTCTAATGCTGGATAGAAACTAGCGTTCTGAATACGTTCTCCCGCCTTAATGAACACCCGCTGTGTAGTTCTGTATAGTTGAGTGCTGCCACAACAAGGCAATTTTTGTTAGAGTGTTGGTCTATAAAAGGCATAGCATCTACTAGTTGTATTGACAGCTTTACTGACGGCATCGCACATCCAAATCTAATAGTTTCAATACCAAAATATTTACGTTTAAGTTTGCCATGAACTACATACATTAACATCATCGCATATACGACTGAAGTTTTCATACACGCCATGACGGCTACTTTGTAATGACATCCATCTTGTGAGCTTCGTGTAGCTAGTTTTATTATTCACGAGAAATATCTAAAGTTGACATGTAAATACAGTTGTGCGCCGGAAAGAGGATCCTGAATAGTGCAAGTAGGTTGAAAATACTCCAGTGCGTGACTTTTTATAGATCCACTCTTAATATCATGCGTTAGTACTTTGGTATTATTTCGATGAACCAACCATTAGTGGTCTTCGATTTACACCACAACTGCAATGTCTACCAGCCATAATATAACCAGCTGCGTCTCTTTCAAACTTTGGTAAATTGGGTACCCCTTATGTGCTTTCAGATAGAAAAAAGCAGCCGCTTGTCTTACAACAAATAAAAGTGCGAGCCTAAACTAATAAAATCGCATGTACAGCAATCACTGTCCAGTGGTGTTATTGAATCTATCTGAAAAGAATTACACACTATATATGTAAAGATGTTGATATATAAACGGACAAGAAAAGATTATGGAGTGCTGCACCATTTCCCGTTTTTGCTACAAAGAAGCTGGCTACAAAGGTACCGCCCTCGAAAGGACCACTTGGCTTAACGAAGCTCCCACAGCGTGCGAAGCTACGTAGACGCCACGAGGAGGCCCAATGATTAAAGGTTCACTCAGAGTGGTTCATGCACGCATGTTGTTTTATGTGCCCTTGGCAGTGCCATAGAGTTTCCCAACTATAACTAGAGGGAACTGTGGCGCTGCGATAATCCAGCCACCATGGTAATGATGGGTAGTACACGGATTTGCCTAATCTTCGTTGTTGCAAATTTCAAAGCAGTCATGTCTTTGCTTATCGTCTTGTTTTCGTTAGCTTTCAGATAAAAGAAGCAACCAATCAGAACATCGTAATTTGATTAGAAGTGGGGAACATAAAAAGGTTAAGGTAATGATGCGTAACTGTAGAACCTTTACTGAACTTAATCTTGCCGCAAAGTTAATTCAGGCCATACGGAGCCCAGTGGAGCCGAAAGAAGAAATTTTAGAGAAATCTGTGCACTGCTCATCATTCTCTTGCTGACTGAAGCGCCGTGCGTTGCAGCTCCCATAGACACTAGTGCCAGAGTTCCCTGTAGTGTAACTCTAGGAAACTATGGGCAGTACCAATTAGGGAGAATTCATGCACTCGTGGGTTGCCTGCAAAAGTAAGGTTTATTCTAAGCGAAAAAAACAACAAAATCTAAGCAGTAAATGAGAACACAATTGCGGTCGCTGTCGCGAACGCAGGGCGGGGTATTTTTGAATCCGATAGCAGGCTCAATTATCTATTAGCATAATTAATGAAAATTAATTCATCGAGTTCACGGAAGTATAGTGAGCAGCTAAAAGCACTGCTGCACGTGGCGAAGCACATGTCGACCGCACGTTTCTTTTTACGTGGCCCCTGAGATCCGCTTTGGCAAACTGGCGTGAAATAAATCGTATTGGCCCTATTTAAAAGTTTATTCTATGCATTACATATCGGATCATAACATTACTTAAACTAACTGACAGCAGATTTAACAAAAATTGACGTAGTTTGTTGAAACATCGTTAGCAGAACGAATTGTTGCATCCCTTGGCTGTGAAGATCACAGCCTAGAACTCTCTTTTTCGTAGGGTGCTAGTATACCAGCTCCCCCGACTGCTTTAACCCTAGCAAAAAAATAAAAAAATAAAAACACAGTTTTATCTTTGTCACTGTAAGTCATTTTTGTCTCTTTTGTCTCTGTGAAACATGTATACAGAAAGCATTTGGCTAAGATCGTAGAGGGCGTTTGAGAAGTGGCAGCAGGAGCTGGACAGGCGAACGCAGCGCTGCAACAACTCTAGGCTAAGCTGCTTCAGTTCATGCCTCGTGAAGAGCTGATGATGTTGCTGTAATGCTGGGAATTGTTCTTCACCAAACATTATATATATTTGTATATGTAACAAAAAGCGCAGTAACTTTTCTTTACCTACGCATCAAATACTGAAACACAGCACGTAATTACAAGATACATCGGCATTAAAACGGCCTGAAACAACGTTGATTCATCTTAAATTGTGCTGCCTCAGACCAGCGAAATCATCATTATCATCATAAGCCTGACTACGTTCACTGTAAGACAAAAACCTCTCCCTTGTTCTGCCAGTCAACTCCCTCCTCTGCTTGCTGCGGCCATTTTATACCCACAAACTTCTTAATCTCAGCTGCCCATCTAACTTTCTGTCTCCCCCTAACCCGCTTGCCTTCTCTGGGAATCCAGTTAGTTACCCTTAATGACCAGCGGTTATCCTGCCTGCGTGCTATATGCCCGTCCCATGTCCAATTCCTCTTCTTGATTTCAACTATGATATCCTTAACTCCGGTTTGTTACTTGATCCACTCTGCTCTCTTCTTGTCCTTTAAGGTTAAAGCTATCATTTTCCTTTCCATCGCTCACTGCGTTGTCCTCAATTTAAGTTGAACCCTATAAGCTGTACCTGCAATATAAAAGGTACAAAATAGTCCCTTCAGGACAGCCTGTGAACACGGTGCGGCATTATTGACTCTGCTTCCAACTTTGCTGTTCTTCATATCTACTTCATTTTTTTTTTAGAAAACTCATCAATATTGTTCGTGGAATCGGCCTTAAAATGCGGGCCCAAAAAAGGCGAAAACTGCAAGTCATGAAAAAACAAACGTTAGAAGACGAATGCGCTGGGCGAAGTACTTATTCTGCATGACAAGCCGTCATCATGAGATCAGAAAGAAAGCTTGAAGTGCTCTCGGAAAATAAAGTTTCTCTTATTTACCTCCATCGACGAATTGACAAATGATCTGAAGACGAAGAAGAAAAGAGACAAGAAACATCACATGCATCCTGATTCCCCGCCGTTCGCCAAATTTCGTCTCATTCATCTCGCTCCCTTCATCAACCCCAGGCCGTGTCAGCACTTTGTTCTAGGTCTGCGCGCAAGCAGCTTTCTTCCCCGCTTTTCTATTCGATAGCTACCGTCTTTGCTTAAAACGCTGGCTCGGCTAACCGTCTCGTGTTTTACATTCGAACCTTTGAATCCATATTTACAGGTTCTATTTATATTTGTTCTTTAATTGTGCTTTACCCGCATGACAAGACCAACTTTTCGACCTGCCTCACTTTATTGCTCTGTAAGCTATCATATTTTGGTATTCTCTTGAGCAACATTTTCTTTTCCTGTCCCTCTAGCTTTTCTACTGCCACCATAAAAGAAAATGAAATAACTATGAACGCGAAAATAATGCTGCTGATAGTATTCAGTGTCTAACGTTCCATGTTTGTTTGATTTAAATATTTTTTCATACATTTTTATGTCTTCACATTTCCATAACAATTATCTCATACAACATCCCCTATACTTTCCTTGACCTGCTTGTTGGTTAGATCTCATAATTATTGTGCATAAATAAAGAAATTATTGCACAACGTCTAAGCTTCTTGCGTCACCACGTGGCAGGCGTTGGATGTGTGTTCTTTCTCGCGAGAAAGCAGAGTGAACCCAATTGAGGTAGCGCAAATCTGCTATGCACAATTCTTGACAATATGGGCATAGAGGAGACGTGTTTGAAATTGCTTGTATGGCCCCAATTCATTTAAATAGTGATTATTCATTCATTAATTTAGCACAATGATTTAACATAACAATGCTATAGCGGCTAACCGTCAAATCATCGCGCCGGAACGCGTCAAAAGTATTGTGGAAGCTGGAACCCTTTACATCATAATTTTCGTGCAGTGCGGAATGCAGATGAATTAGACGGGTTGTCTTTTTACTTGTCCATAACGAAAGACATCGTAAACAAGGAAGACCAGTTATGTGAGAGCTATCTTTAACTGGAGCTTTAACATGCTCCTAACTCTTATAAGAAAATGCAATGGACTCTCTAGACGCACCTATCCAACTAGCCCAAAAGCCATACATTTATAAATGGGCGATTACCGCCTAAATTGTTCAGAATGTGTATTCATTAACCTGTGACTTTCAGCTTAAGCTGCTTCAGGTGATATAGCTGATGTAAACGCTATTTTTATTACTCTCAGGCAGCTGTCCCTCTTATTACGTCGAGGACTCCTGTGGTTATTGGTTCACCTGGTGTAACAAATTACACTTGTGGTTAGTGTACTGATCAACTTGGGGCAAGTATACATGTTGACATCAATATAAATGGCATAGCTCTTCCGCGAAGCACGGGCAGAATGACGGCACTAAGACCGGGTTCGAATATCGCGGCACAATGTCCCCTCGTTTGTTTCACTGCGCTGCATCACTCCCTCGTGCCGGGGAGGTAAACTAATCCTGAGCCTACCCAGCCTCTGAGATTGGCGGAGAAGCTCGCTTTCAGCGTTAAGATGGTTGTTTTCTTACTGCGTTAAAAACGTTCCACCTCAACAGATCGCAGTAGTGGTCCGCAGTGATTCCCAAATGGATGTGCGTGGACCCCGCAGTCTGTGAGGACATTTTTCGGGGTCCTCGAAACTCTATATTGAAAGTAGAAGCTCTGCAGATTACACGTATGTTAATTATGGAAATCAATGTTATATGAAGCAAGCGCTTCACATAGGCGTTATGTGACTGGGGGAAATTTTTTATTGAAATAAAAACGCTAAAAATACCGCTAAACATGTCTACAAACGTTGTACGCACGGCCTTATGTTACACAGCCGAATGTGTTTTATATTGCGCGTTGTTTGCAGTCACATAACGATTTCAACCGCAACACGGGTATACAGTACCAACACCAGAAGCAGTCTGCTTATATGTAGCGCTTGTGGTTTCGAGAATGGTAGCTCTAGCTAGGGCTACCATTCTCGCAAGCACAATCCTTAAGGAGCTTCGCCCCTAAAACCATTCGGCATCGGTGTCACAAGTGGCCTACATTAAGTGTGCTATTAGTTACATCGTTTTCAGCATCGTACCCAAGCACGCGCACCTTTGGCTGCGATGTGAGAGGCGTAGTTCATCTCGTCGCAGCCATGGCGACAAGCACCCGTGCATTAGTGTCTCTTGAAACCTTCCACGTGCATCACCCATGAGTAACTTTAGGAAGGCGCCGACAGTGGAAACGTGAGATAGCTCGCATTCGCCTGGCCGATAGCGCAGTCCGGGCACAAAAACAGGCATGGGAGGCCCGGTGCCGGCAGCAACAGCGTATCGATGATCCGGCAGCCTTCCAAGCCTGGCTTAATCGGGAACGGCAAAGCAAGTGCCGGTGGCGGGTGGATCCTGCAAACCACGCCGCCCAGTTGGCTCATGATGTAAAACGCTTGCAAAAAAGTCATGCCTAACAATGAGTGCGTGGTTATTGAAGAAAGGCAAAAGACACTTAATTTTTTTCTCCATGTAGGCGACACGGCGCAATGCGTATACGCCGAACAAATGCCGTTGGGGCGTCAACGTGATGGTTGCGGGAGTGCGCTCGCTAGGCCGAACGCCTACTTTCGGCGGGAGTTCTCCAGCGGCACTTTGGCTTCGGCTGCGAAGTCTACGACCGCCTGTGGTTCGAGAACAACCACTGTGCATAACGCATTGCGAAATGCATTAATTCGCGCATAGACCTCCTCCATGACCGCGACAATGTGAGGCACAATGTATGACATGTAATGTAAACACCGTGGTAACCCCCAGCAAAACGTGTGTCTAACCACATTAAGAAGCACGAACATGTAACCAATATATGTGTAAGACTTCAGTGCCACTTCGGGTTGAACCCTCTGCTAAACACCGAACCGCACTTTTCAGCTTTTGCTGGTGAATCATTCATATGAAGTGCTTGGGCTGTGATATTTTAGGAGCTTGCTCCTTCTGCTCGTGGCTGGTATTATGTCAGCGGCGGGTACACCAATGTTTTCTGTACACTTGTGTGGTCGCACTCAAGGTCACCTCTCTGGTGATTCCAGCAATGCTCACTACATAGCGCTCAGATAGCGCTCAGCCCCCAAAATGTTAGTTTTCGATGCCCCGCGCACTTGCCTCCTGAAAGTGGATTTGAAAGAAAGGGAAGAGAAACGTCTGTCGTGGTAACTGTCTATCGCTGAGGAGGTCGCTTCAGCAACGCCACACGGGAAATGGGTAGTGGGGGAGAGAAAGGAATGTGAAAGAAAGAAGGAAAGTGAAGGGTGTCAGTGGTGCTTGGTCTGGCTGCGTACGGATGAATGGATAAATAGATATGGCTGTACCCTTTAGATCGGGCGGTGGCTAGCGCCACGAAGCCGTAATTCCTAATGAACCAAAAACTATATTTATTTTTTTCCTTAAAACGTGAGTTAGAGGATTCGTACTTTGCAGTGAAGAGTTTAATTTTCACTCGTGCCTTGACTTTAGCCACCAATCAGATAACCTCATTCTAGTTAAGTCTACCCGCTTAAAGTTTATTTTGCCCTCCCGGTCTCTAAACCCCAGTGCTTTGAAAAACTCTGCGCCATCATCCTGAACTATAGGGTGAAGCCCTTTACAGAACATTATCAAGTGTTCGGCAGTTTCTTCTTCCTTTCCACACGCACTGCATACTGTGTCTACCCCTTCGTATTTGGCCCGATATCTCTTGGTTCGCAGTACTCCCGTCCTGGCCTCAAACAGTAGAGAACTACCCCGAGTATTATCATAGATGCTTTCCTTGGCAATTTCTTGCTTAAAAGTTCGATAGATCTCTAGTGCGGGCTTCTTAATAATGCCCATTCTCCACATGTCAGTCTCCGTTTCCTTCACTTTCTTCTTAACCAATAGTTCTTTTTGGTTTGGCCACCTGCTGTTTTTACCAGTCAGTATTTACCAGTATTTACCAGTCAGCTTCCTGGTTCGCTTTCTCCATTTTGTATCGACATTCTTCATGTATAAGTAGCTGAAAACTTTCCTAGCCCAACGCTCTTCCCCCATTTCTCTCAATCGCTTCTCAAATTTTATCTTGCTTCTAGCTTCCCTGCCCTCAAATGATGTCCATCCCATATCACCTTGTACTCCCTGATTTGGTGTATTCCCGTGAGCTCCTAAAGCAAGCCTCCCTATTCCACGTTGCTTAATTTCTAATCTTGCTTGAACTTCTGATCTCATGCACAAGACCGCATTGCCGAACGTCAGCCCAGGAACCATGACCCGTTTCCATATTCCTCTCACAACATCATACCTATTGTAATTCCACAGCGCCCTATTTTTCATGACTTCTGCATTCCTGTTACCTTTAGTCGTGACGTATATTTTCGTGTTCCCTCAGAAACTCGGTCCCATTGCTTATCCATACGCCCAGATATTTGTATTTATCTGTTATCTCTAGCGTGACCTCCTGTATTCTAAGCTCACTACCTTCGTTGTCATTGAAAATCATGACTGCTGATTTTTCCTTACTGAATCTAAAATCTAACCTATCTCCCTCATTACCACAGATGTCCATCAATTTCTGCAAATCTTCCTTGTTGTTGGCCATTAGCACTATATCATCTGCATATATTAATGCTGGTAGTGCCTGATCAATAAGTTTTCCTTGTTTGACTAAAGAGAGGTTGAAGCCCAGTCCACTTCCCTCTAATTTTGCTTCTAATCCTTGTAGGTACATCATGAATAATAAGGGTGACAGGGGGCACCCCTGCCTTAGCCCCCGTTTTACCTCTGCAGGCTTGGATACCTGTTTTTCCCACTTTATAACTACCTTGTTACCTTTATTGATACCCTTTAAAAGATTAGTGACTACATCTTCCACGCCTAGTGTGTCCAGTATTTCCCACAATTCCTCTTGAACAACGCTATCATACGCTCCCTTGATATCCAAAAATGCTAGCCACAGGGGCCTGTGTTCTTTTTCTGCTATTTCGACGCACTGCGTCAGTGAGAACAGATTGTCTTCCAACCTCCTGTGTTTCCTAAACGAATGCGCGCATTAAAGAACCCCCTGGTGGTCAAAATTTCCGAGCCCTCCACTACGGCGTCTCTCATAATCAAAAGGTGTTTTTGGCACTTTAAACTCCGCATAATAATAATAATAATAATAATAATAATAATAATAATAATAATAATAATAATAATAATAATAATAATAATAATAATAATAATAATAATAATAATAATAATATATTATTATTATTATTATTATTATTATTATTATTATTATTATTATTATTATTATTATTATTATTATTATTATTATTATAGATAGATAGATAGATAGATAGATAGATAGATAGATAGATAGATAGATAGATAGATAGATAGATAGATAGATAGATAGATAGATAGATAGATAGATAGATAAAAACCCTCAATGTGCTGGCTCTGTGCAAAGCTTGCTGCTCAACATTTTAAAAACGATAGTCTTTCTTGGGGACCTTCGATGCAAAAATTTTCGTCTGTCTGTCTGCCTGCCTGTCTGTCTGTCTGTACACATGTCTGTTTGTCCAGCCTTAATGGTTCTGGGTACTTTGAACGGCACCAGCCGAAACTGCAAATGGCCGACCCCATCCGCAGCGTCCACCAATATTGCTCAAAGTTTAGCGTTCATACTTGTGCGATCGTCAATTAAAACGCAATTATTGCCCATATATGAGGCACCATAACATCACGTATATTCTGTATATGCGTCTTTTACTAGAAAAGGCATACATAAGTAATTCTAAGGCTCGTAGCATTTATCACGCTGCACTGACCAGGTGACGCTTGCACGGAAAGGGGAGTGTTTCCAACGCTTTGATTAGACGACACGGTGGTGGCACCTACCCGTCGCCTTGCATCGCCTTGCTCTGAGACGTGCGCGCACGCCTGTCTCAGAGCTGCGCGTTCCGTTTTTCAAGAAAACTGCCAGATAGCGCTCGTATCTCACGTGTGACGTGACTAGTTGCGCTCGTTCGCCTCTGCTGCACGCTGGAGGCACTCTAACGCAGCGCCTCCCGAACACCATACACCGATTTTCTTGCGCAGATCATCAAATAAATGTTTTGTTCACTCTTCACTCTCTCCTCACGCAAGACTATCATCTTTCGATGACATTTGCAGATTAACATGCAGATATGGAGCCTGTTTTTTGCACAGCTATCGTTGCAGTATCTTGTGACATATGCACCCTAGTATACTTTTCTAGCCTTGCATACCTGAAGCCACAACATACTGATAAGCTGATAAGGGGAAAATTGCGTGTCACTTTAGTTTCTTTGCAAGGGTGTAAAAATTAGAAAGTTCACGCTGCATGTTATGTTAATTTATGACGTCTAACTACAAGGGTTTGCTCCTCACATTCTCCAATAGACATGGCTAGTCCTCGCAACATCCCTGGCTCAGAACCACTAGCCTTGGTACTACATCGGTAGAACTGTTGATTTCAAGGCCGATATTTGTAACAATGAGAACATGTTTGCGTTTACCGTAATGATGCAGCTGCTAGGTGCATATCAATGTCGTTTGCTTGCGCATACGTGAAGCTCGCGTGCAAGGGTATATTTTTTTTTCTGAAACCTCAAGGTTAGTATATTAGGCGAAAAATATAAGAAGAAAATCTTTCGGAAAAGGAAAACTTAACTCAACCAAGAGTAAATGTAATGAGTGATGTGTGATTGTTGCGGAAAAAATTACATTCAGTGCAACAGTATGGACTCTAAAGCGCCATCATATCACTGTGTGATGCAGATTTACGGTCGAGTAAATTCTTGCTCAGAGAGAAAGCCTCAGGGCTCAGAAATGACAAAACCGTTTAAAGTAAGAAAAGAAAAGTAGAAACTTTAAGCATAATTAAGGGGGGGAAAAGAAACAAAGTTGCAATGCACACACCGAGTCTAAGCTGACAAACTAAACCATGTCCTACAAAATGTCCAGCTATAATGTGTGTGAGAATCAACAGTTACCGGTGGCGTTGATGGGGGCGGTGGATTGGTTGGTTGAGGCGGCGTACGCTGGCGATGTCTCAGCAGCTGGTCTCACGCGCTCACCAGCACGTCGACGGAAGACGACGTTGGTGGAAGACGAGGTAGCCCTTGCTTTCGCAAGAACTGCGACTGCTTACAGATGCTGGCTCATTCCGAGGAGGTAATCACCACCCGGAAGGTTTCAGCCTCCACGGGTAATTCGGGACCGGAGTCGAAGCCCGGACACCTGGGATGTGACCTTGAACAGTCAAGACCGGAACTCTGAAAGTCCGCGTACTTTCGAGTACACCATGGTCAGCTGGAGCGTCCTGGCCTTGCCTGACTTCACGCGTTCGGGTCCGGAACCTGACACCACAGTCGCGCGACAACCAGGATCTTCACTCCAGCCTGTTCGATATTATTGTTGTTCTTCTATTGTTAGTGGCGCATACCCACTTTGGGCGATTGGGCAAGAATCGAGTGGTTTTAAAATTTACTGTTCAGATTTGGAATGATGGAGGTATAACAGAAAGATTACCGATAGCCTAGGAAAGTGTGGTGCTTAATGTAATGCATACAAATATTTACATAAACGAAATTATTCTTAGAATAGAGCAATAATCTGATTTTATACGTATATAAATGTGTGAACATGTTAGGATAATGAAACTGGTTAATTAGTCAACCTATTAGTTTCATCAATATAGTCCCGGATGGCCGCGCATACTGTCGCATTATAGAAACCAGAAATGGAAGCTCCAAAAGACAAAATGACAGGCAGAGATAAGTCCATACCAATACTACGTAAAGGTATTTCTAATAGGGTTTTTCGTAATGTGTTAAACCACCTGCAGGTCAAAAAGAAATGATCTATTGTTTCCAGTTCATCACAAAACGCGCACAGTGGCGAAGGTGCCTGAGCAGACCTGTGTTTATAGAAATTTAGATTTGGTACCCGGCAACGCAGCCTTGTGATAGCTACTTCTTGTTTACGATTGCGGCTAAAGTCTCTTCGCCAGGGATATATTAAATGGCGATATTCCGTAGAGTTTGTTAGTGCTGTACCTTTAAAGACTTCCATAAGCGTACGTCTTCGGAATCAAGCAGCAGTCACATAAGCGGATGATGGACAGTGCGGTAGAATCGGTTCGCTGATTGACGACTTAGCTAAGGAATTGGCTATTTCAATTAAAAATAACCCTTTAGTTCCAGGCACCCAAACTAATTGTACTTTTCTCAAATGCACAGGTACTAGTGCACGGAACGCCTTTGTTACTTGATTATCAGCACCAACAGAAAGTGCCGCACAGAAAGATAGGTAATCTGTTATTATGACAACTGATGTAATTGCTGTATCTAACTTGCTTAAGGCGAGCATTACTGCTAGAAATTCAGCCACAAAAACGGGTATGAAATCGGGTAGTCGAAGGCAATAAACCCAATCTAAAATCATGCTGAAAATACCAACCCCTGACTTTTCGTCATACTGCGATGCGTCTGTAGCAGTAATAATGTTCGTTGTAATAATGCGCAGGTGATCTTGTAGTAAGTAAACCACCCAAAATATTATGGGGAAGTAATTTGGCATTATTAAGAAAAATGTCGTCAAATTGAATTTCCACCGGGTCTGAATTAACAGGCCTTGGAATGATTTCGCATATACGTACGTTTAGAGGCTCCAGTAAATTTCGTACAAATATAATTTGCGGGGTGAGAAAATGGCGGCCATCTAGCACCAAAAAATGATTCTGGTGTGGAAATAAAGGCTGTTTCTAAATGTCGTAATGGTGATTCATAAATTCTTAAGAGTATCTGAACAGTCAGAAGGCGCATTCTACAAGAAAGCGGAGGGACCCTCGATTCGAGATACAACACATTGTTAGCAACTGTTTTGGGAAGGCCAAGGCATAAGCGCAAAGCTTCTTTTTTTTGAAGGATGAAAGGCCGCAACTTGTAAGCTAGAACTTCAGAGAAAAGTACACAACCAAGTTCCGAAATGGGACAAACGTACATGCGATATATCATTACCAATGTGTCTCTTCTCATACCTATGCGATAGTTGCTTAGCTTACGTAACATGCCAAAGGCCCGCACACCTCTTCCGATGATCAATTCGATATGAGGTGGCCAGTTAAGCGATGTGTGATAAATTACTCCAAGGTATTTAACAGACTCCACCTGTGGTATATACTCATGATGGTAAGACAGAGAGATGTTCACAGGGTATTGCAGCGGGAAAACAAGGAGGGCACATTTACTCGGATTAAGTAGAAAGCAGTTGCCATCGAGCCAGCTCTCTAATATATTGAGGTATGTCTGCAGCCGTTCATAAAAGGTCTGAATGCTATCTGCCATTGCAAAAAATGCGATATCGTCTGCATAAACATAAGTTGTTATATCCTGTTTACGTGGAATGGTGCTCAATAGTAAATTAAATAGCACCGGGGAAAGCACTGAGCCTTGCGGTACTCCCCTCGTTTGGGTATGAGTAGATGCTGAAAACACATCTTTGAAACAATAAAATTTTCTGTCTGAAAGAAAATTGTGAACCCACGCTACTATGTATGATGGAAAATTAAGGTATTCTATAATCGATCTATCTAGTTCTGCCCTCGAATCATTTGTTTGTTTGTTTGTAGCCTCTGATTCATGGCTCATACCCACTCTAGGGGATGATGATGATGATTGTGATGATAATGATGATGGTGATGATGATGATGATCCTTTAGCTTTGCTAGCACTCACCCACCAAGGGGGATCGGCCAACAACCGGGCGGCAGGATCATCAAGAGAGTTAGTTACGAGTCAGGCATTCAGGTGGTCTCGTGGCCAGAAATAATAAAAACAATACACTAACAAGGTAATCTTTTTGTTGCCATTATGTACGCACGCACGGCAGAGCAAACCTCCCTGTGGCTATAACCCATAGTTATCTCTCCGAAGGATAAAATCACTGCCACGTTTATTTTTATCCTTCGGGGGGATTACATTGGCCACAAGAACAGACTCGTCTTCGACTGTCCTCCTCTTCTTCACCCTCGTGCCTTGGCCACGCAACCTTTCGCGCAAACTTTCTCTCCCTTTTGGCGGGCCGCAGTTTCATGCGTGACGTCATCACCGTCTCTCTGCCGCTCGATCGAGAAGCACCGCTGTCATCGCCTTCGAGCACGTTGTACATGACACCACGGTGCCGCCACACTTCACAGACACCACCACGTCACTATGCTACCCCACACCACTGTTACCTCAAAAACAAATGGTACCACAACCCCAGATAAGAGAAGCCCTGCTTAGTCAAGAGTGCACCGAGGCACGCAATTCGTCGGATGCGTAAACTTACGTTCCTTGAACTTGTTGATTGGAAAACAAGATACGTATTCGTACAATTGACATTCTCCGATATTATGTCTCGAAAAATTTATAAAGCTGCGTGCCTCATAATGAAACTATAGCGCTATCACACGCGGACAGTAAAAGAACGCACACGAAACGCAGCGGTCATTCTTTAAAATAAACTAGGGTATTCATTTAAACAAACGCCTTTATATAAATATTCGTGTTTATACAATGATTGCGCATATAAGTGGTGGTAAGTCTAAAAATATATGATATAGTTATGAGAGATGCCATTGTGGAAAGCTCCGCAAATTTCGACCATTTGATGTTTAGCGTGCACTGACAACGCGCTGTGCATGGGCTTGTATCATTTAGCCTCCATAGAGATGGCTGGAATCTGACTGCCACCTTCGGGTCATTAGCCGCGCACCTTAGCCGCTGATCTACTACACTAGACATGAAAAGCCGAGTTTATTGTTTTCTCTGAACATAATTAAAAATTTATTGGACAGGGTACGTAACGCTATAATTACCTAAACTTTAAATGAAAAGAAAGTGTTGCAGTCGGTTCAGATTTCTTTTATTGAACTATTTACGACACCGCAATATATATATCGGGCTCGTAAACAAGAAAGCAAAAATTTATTTTATCTGCACTAATATTTTCAACACAACAGCATAATAGAGGTGCGTGAGTATGCCTTTGGTTAGAATAGAAAGAAAGTCACTATACAATGCTTAAGAGAAAGTGGTGTGTTACACACTATATCTCTTTGAGATAACAGTCTAGATGCGTGGTATAAATTTACAAGAAAAAAATACTGACTTCTGTCCTTAAAACGTTTGCCTTTTTTCCATTTAGTCATTCAATAATACTACACATAATTAATCTTTCGTATGAGAAATGCTTGATTATTCGTAATCGATCCACTGTGGGTGTGAGCCATGTGCGCAGGAGCATTGTCATCATTGGCATTTTAAACCACAAGCAAGCATACAAAATAAACCCCCTCATTCTCTAAGAGCGGGAAGCCCTACGTAGTTGTTTAGGTGTGGCAAAATTCACAGCTAACAATGTTTTGTATCAAGAAGCTCGGATAAACACCCTTGTTTGCAGATTTCGTATTTTAACAGTAAACACCTATTTAAAATTTTCTGAATCCACTTTAAGTAGGCTACAATTTGTATTCTTTGCCGAGTCTGGTGTCTTTTTCAAAGAGCATTGGTCCCGTGTATATAAACCCCAAGTGCTATTTGTTCAAACACTTCTAGATGCTTTAAATGTTAATATATTCGAGATCACACCATCTGTCAAACCAATCGGCCAAGTGCAATTAAAATTTGACGATATCTTCCCCATGAACGCTAAACACTTGCCCTCTAAATATTTGATTGGTTTATTAGAACAACACCTGTCTCAATTAGGTACTAATATAGTATTTGCAACGGATGCATCTATGAGTGGCGAGAAGGCAGGTGTGGGTACTTTTTCTCAATCATTAATCTGGTTATTTTCATTACGCCTCCCAGACTATACACCAATATTTGAAGCGGAATTAATGGCCGTTATACTAGCTATTCGTAAACTTCCTGCGACTCATTCGACAGCTGTGATAGTGTCTGACTCGTATTCCGTGTGTTCATTCTTATCATCGTCGTCGACATCAGCAGTACTGGAGACTTTTAAATCACTAATCCCGGCAAACATTCGTCTATTGCGAATGATATGAGGGCCAGGCCATCGTAGTATATTTATAAACGAGATGGCTGACACACTTGCGCGAACATCTCTTGATCTTCCGATTGTGTCAATCATGCCACCTACAGCTTATGTAACAGCAGCGAGGTTTAGAAAACTTCACCTTCTTGAGGACTCATCAAAAATCATGATACCGAATCCAGATTTCTCGCATCTGCACTTCACATAGGATAATAAATGGCGTCCCACGCGTAAATTGGAAGTCTTGATAACAAAATTACGTTGCCGTGTACCACCTCTTAATTTCTATTTAAACAGGTCTGGTCTGGTGCCATCCCCTCTGTGCTCAAGCTGTAACGAACCTGAACATATCGACCATTTTCTTATCACATGTAAACGATTCAAAAATCAAAGAAAATACTGCTTCGAAATTTTATTCAAGAAACTAGGAATATCACTTAATACTCCCAATATTTTGTCTTTTGTGGCCACTTCATTGGGACACAGCGACAGGAACATCTGCGGGGCTGTCTGCGAATTCATATATAACACAAGAAGATTACCTTGCTGAGTCGGCGATCAGCTCTCAAATTTTACTAGCCACACTACCACCTATTATTTAGCTGATACACTGGAATGATTCAACTCTCAGGAGAATTTCATATAACGATTCCACCTCAGATATTCAACAAATTCTATTATTTCTCCCCCCCCTTTTTTTTCCTTTTTTACATTGCGCCAAATTAATTTCACAGTCAAAACACAGTAATCATATTTTCCTAGTCTAGAAAATCCAAAGGTATTGACTTGCATTACCCACCGGCTTCTTGGCCAATCCCCCTTAGTGGGTGAGAGCTACAAAAGAAAGGAACAAGCAAGCAAGCAAGCAAGCGCACCAGCATCGCCATCTCACTAGGTAGCAAACATCTGTCACGAAATCGGCGCAGCCGAAGCAGCCTTGCTTCTCTCCAGAGCTACGTCCTCGGATGGCCCGCGGTGGAAAGAAGCTTCCTGGTCACGGAGGCGGTCGTGGGCGCCACCGGGGAGGCCGCCGTGGAGTGCTTCGCATCCGCCCTCGCGGAGCACACCGCGGCGGCCGCCACCACGTTCAAGGCCGCGGGAGAGGGCATCATCAAGGTGGTGCTCATCGTGCAAGACCAGCCGGCCCTAGTAGACGCATACTGCGGGGCCTCGGGAGACAACAGCCGCACGCTAGGGTCGGACAACTTCATGGGACCAAGCGAAAATCAAAAGGCGTCGCGGCTCGTGACGACATGAACTTCGTCAACGAGATCGATAAACCCTCCTCGGCTGCTATCGCGGATGCTATCGAGCAGGGATCAAGCACATCGAGTGGAGAGGCCGTTCAAGGTCCCCTACTAGAATTAGAGGAAGATAAACTGAGACAAGAAGCAGAAGCCCGCAAAGATAAAGAAGCGGAGGAAGGGAGGTTGCAGGAGCAAGAAGCCAATCGGCTGCAGGAGCAAGAGCAGAGGAAGGGAGAGGCACCATCCAAGGTGGAAGATGCTGGAAAGGAGCAAGAAGGAAAGAAGCAAGATGACGAAAAGCAAGATGAAAAGAAGCAGGTTGAAGAGGCTGTAGGAAGTCGTAAAGAAGAGCAACAGCTACTTGAGGCCCAGAAGGCCACGGTAAAGGAAGACGCGCCACTGATCGAACAAACGAAGTCCGTTTCACCCATCACTAAGCAAATTATGGATGTCGTCGACAATATTCAGAAGCTGAATGCCAACCCAGAACGGCCAGCCATGGCAGATGCGAGCACCGAAACTGTCAACGACATACTCTACAAGCAGGCCCAGCAGGCGCGTATGCCTGAATATGAGGTACAGGCAGCACCAATGATGCGACCGGTTGCCAGTTATGTTATCAAACGGCCCCGTTCCGAGACGAGGTTGGAGCGGCTGCTGTCGTTCTTCGGTTTAGCTTCGCCGCAGGAACCAGACCAAGAAGTCATTGAATACAGCTTTATCGAACCTACAGCAACATGGTCGCTTTATGATGGGCAGGAACAAAGACCGGTACGCTACGAGCAATATTATCAAAAACAGTGGAAGGGGAGCGAGAAAATGCTCAGAGAGGACCAATACGACGAATCATCGGAAAGCAGCGACTCAGAGGGAAGCTCGGATGACTTAGAGGAGATCGATCGAGAGGACTACACACGCAGACGCCGGAAGAAACGCAAAGCGCAAGAAAGGCAAAGCGCAAACCGCAAGAAAAAATACACACTGCACCGCGACACCCGCGAAGGCGCTGGACCGAGATTTGATAAAATAACTAAAGATCAACTAGGTCAAATGGACAAGGCGAAATGGAGCACAGCTGAGTGTGCTGGTGCTACCACCGAAAGAGTTTCTGGTATGGGTTACGTTGAAGAAATTACTGAAGAAGTAATGCAACCTCAACGAAACATCTACGGACAGCCACTAGGGCCCCGATTACGAAAAATGCGTGTGGTAAGACCCTTAGACGCCGTGTCCGGGAGCACTGTGCTGCATCAAGTCGGTCAGCCAAATAGCACCACTGATTGGAAAGCTCGTCCTAAGCCGGCCATCAATGAACTTTGGACACGCACGAATATTTTGCCGTCCGCAGAACAGACTGGTGTCGGACGTTTGAAGCAGACAGATTTACAGCGTGAATTTATAGCTCGCGATTTTCCCTCCGCCAATGTTAGCAGGAGATTGCACTTTCCCCAATATTTACGTTGCCCACCAAGGCGAATTCAGCCACTGTGGATGTCACGTACTTTTGGACCTATGAGCACTAGCATGGACTCGGTGTGCACTTGTGCGGTGAAGTGTGGTGACCACTGTATCGGCCTTGGGCGACGGAAAAGCCAGTTTCTCGAACGCCCCAAACCTAGTTCTTGGTCCTCTACAAGCGTCTATAAGTATGAAAACACTAGGTCTTTTGAAGATAGAACACCAGTTTATGGGAAACCCTCATTAAGGTCTGAAGGACGGCGACTGGAAGACCTCGAAGCCAGGATAAGAGCAGAAGAGGAAGCGAGGCTACTCAGAAGCAGGTTGCGACTCTTGGAAACGGGCCGTTATGAGGAAAAAGCACGTTTCGATGAACTGTGCCAAGAAGAGGAAGCCCTGCGGCTGGAAAGACAGCGGCTTCAAAGTGAGCTGGATCGCCTTAGAGGACGAAGACAAACTGACCAGCGATACCAACACGAAAATTTTGGTATCAATCAATTATGTCGCATTCAAGAGCGCTTGCGGCTATTAGAGCGAGAGCAAAATGATGCCAAGAAGAGATCATTATGCACTTGTGAAGAAGTACCAACCACAGTGCCAATCGCTATGCCGTGGCCCTATCCTGTTGCACCGTATGCATTGCCACCTCAACCTCTATCAACCGATAACAGAACTTGGTGGAGACGACCGCGTGGACGCCATGCACATAGGTGCTCGAATGCTGGTAGCGTGTCATCAGAATCTGGCAAGCGAGCATCGGGTGGTGTTTCTGGCGGAAAAGAAGCTGAAATAGAGGCAAACGAGTACTTTGCTTGGAATACAAAGAATATTTGTGAGAAAAACGGGAACTCGGCCACTCAGGGTGGCATTCCTTTCCTCGGACGTCTTATCCCCTTCTTTTCCTCAGCGTCATCTTTAGCCGACAAACCAAGTGGGAAACATGTGTCCTACAAACAGGAGCCCTCTGAGACTAACTTGGAGCCTCAGGTGGCCGCGACAAAGTGCCTGCAAGCAAATATATTGAGAGAACGTGAATCAGGTGGAAAAATAAGCATGCAAGCGCGCAAGCCAGCCAGAGATCTCGACTGTAGACAAAGTTTTGCCATTTGATAATTCATTGACTACAGGGTCGCCAGAGCCTGAGGACCATGATGTTCTCGTGGAGTATAGAAAGTCTGTATCACCTGCAGGAATGAACCGCAGAAGAAACCTTCCAAGCCCTGAAAGTATTTCATCTGAGATAGACACATTGCTTTCAGAACTCTCAGAGAATGACCATGATTCTCTCCGGCTGGCGCAACAAAAGGCGAAGACAAGAAAAGACCTTAAGAGCAGTAAGAAGACAGGTAGAGACAGCAGCTCAACCGACTATAGCGATTCAAGTAATCTCACCCCTGTGAAGCACTCGAAGGCCAATATGATGTCTGATGGAAGTGTGAACGTTTCACCTCAATCTAAGCGATGTTGGAGCTTGAGCAGTGTGAGCAGCCGCTTGTTTGGGGCACTGATGCCAACAAGCCCAAGAAAGGATTCGGTGCGTGAAGAGCATTCTGTACGGAAAGCTCCATCTATTGCACCAAGAAAATCAAAAGCAGTAGCTTCGCAAAAGCCACACGACCAGTTATCTCTCGAAGAACCTGCGCATGAAGACTTGTACTCAACCGAGGATTTCGTGAACCACATGACAGGAGAGAGTGCTGAGAAACCAAGAGATGCTACTTCAAAAACGGCTGAACTTGACAGCTTACGGCTTGATGACGTAGCCGAAGACATTGTGAAATCCGAATCAATTGACTCCATTTACTCATTGCCTCGAGTGGCTCCGAAGCCTCCGATGGTTGCGGTGCGGTCTAAAATATCAAAACGAGTGACGAAAGCATTTATAAAAAACTTTGATGATGGTGAAGCGAAGTCGCTTGACGACTTTTCCGCCGAAAATCTTTTACCATTACCAAATCCGGTTCCTGAACCTAGTGAAAAGGATGAGCATTTATTGCAGTCAGTGCCCAAATTGATCACGGAAGTTCCGGAGAAGCCGACAAGGAGAAAAGAAATAGCTCATCGCTCTCAAATAGAGTCTTCTATCACTCGTGTTGACAGCGTCGTTGTTTGTAATATACCTATGGCCTGCACAGATGAAATCGCAATCGAAAAACAGCTGTTTGAAATTATGGAAACGCCACCACAAGACCTCTTTCCGGAACGCGGCTTCATTTCGCTAGTGAGCTTATTAACGATCTTGTGGATCGCTCTTGTTATAAGCACCACCACCTACCTGAGCCCCAAGCTCAAAGATGATGTTTCAACAAACACTACCGTAGTCCCAAGGTCATCAACCTCGAGCCACACTCAGCCTAGAAATTCATCTAGTGCAAAAACTCGTGTACCCAACTTCTACCTCTGCGACAGTGACTTCTGCGCTAAGGAAGGAAATTTTCTCAAGAGTTTGTTGAGTGAAGCGGAGTATCCATGCGAGGATTTTTACGAACACATTTGCCAGCGCTGGACACAGAGGCGAAGTGCGGAAGCGACCCGAGGAGGAACAATATCTGAAGATGTCTTTCTTGAGGATCGCATGGAACGTGCATTACTATCATCGTTCACTGACAGTGCCGCAGCTATTCAACCTCCAGTGAAATTTCTGAGGGCGTGTCAAAACAGCGCCTCTTCTTCATCTGTTGATGAAGTGCGTGAAGTTTTCAAACATTGGAGAATTCGTAAGTGGCCAGTTCGAAGTTATGAAGAGCGTCGTCGCGAAGATGCATGGCTTTTTGCCGGTGAACTTTTGCGCGATATAGGCTTGCCAGCACTTGCAGATATATACGTGGCTGTTGATCCTTTTAACGTAAGAAAGGGAGTGATAACGCTGAAGCCTCCTGAGCCACTGCACTGGCCGCGGCGCACACATTCTGACCTTGTCGAACGTGCCCTCAAGGAGTCTCTGCGGACGTTTAATCTGAACGACCCTTACCACATAGAGCGTCTGACATACGAAATAATGACGGCATCTGATGTGATTGAGGGACTTGCCGACTATGATGAAAACGCTATTGTGATAAAAGGCTGTGAACTTCCTCATGGCGAATTTAAGCTGCTGAGCACAGCTGTCGATAACAAGCGAAACAGAACGAGACCTATGACATGTAAACGCATCAAGCGTGTGCAACTGCTCTCAGGAAGATATTTCGGTAAGCTTCCAGAGGAATTACGAAAGGTTACGGCGAACGCTCTTATAAATCACCTCGGATTTCGTGCTTTAGTTCGCCTGGCGGCCTTCATGCCAGACTCTTTGCACGCGCTCAGAGAGCTGTCTTTCCTGGAGGTCAGTGGCCGCTCAGAGGTTCCTGACATCGACGGTCTGTGTCTTCGAGCTATGGAGGTGATTCTACCACTCTGCTTGGTCAAGGCTACTGCACTGCCACTGATACACGATGGCACCGCTTTTTCGCAGCGGCGATGGCTGTCTGACCTCGAGGTCGCTTTCCTCCAAGCATTGCCACGGGTCCAATGGCTTGACGAGCGCGCACTTTTCGCGTTAGCCTTTCGATTGCGGCGAATACGTGTAGACCCACCCTATTCAATCGATCAAGTCCGGGAAAACGCGGAGTGCCTTCCGTCTGACTTGAAAGTCGGCAATACGCTGGAGGATATTGTTGGCTTATATCGAAAAATACGGAGTCGGCGTACACTACTTGAACTGCGCTCCGGTCCTGACTGGCGGCCGCTGTCTCCCCTTAGCATGTGGCCCTACTTCGACGCTGGTCTGCGTCGTGTTGGCATTCCTCAAGGCCTGCTCAATAACTCAGTGCCTGCCAACAGCACCATATTTGGTTTCCACCTCGCCAGAGTTGCCGTTCGCTTTTACGCGTCAATGGTGCCTCTTTTATACTCGAACTTCGAGTATGATCGTGAAGCTGCGCTGGACTTGGGCCCCGATTCACAGCGCGCACTTCAGGGTGCTCGGCGCTGTCTGGAAGACGACTGGCGGGCACTTTCGAAGCAGGACGCGGAAAAGGTGCCGCTGCCGTATAGCCTGCTGGATGATCGAGCCCGTTGGCTGCGTCGGTGGCTGCTCGAACAGACGCTAGCAATCGAGCTAGCCCTACACGCCTTCCGTGCACTTCTTCTCGATGTGCGCCGCATGTGGAAGCTGCAGTATCGTTTTGTCACTTTGCCCGACTACACTCCGACGCAGCTATTCTTCATGTATTACGCCGTGGACCACTGCGAAAATGACTACGAAGGCTTCGAGCTCAGGCAGTTTCTTCAGCGAAAACGACCACCGGCAAAAATGAGGGTCAACTTGCCGCTGCGTCACGTGGGGGCATTCGCTGACGCTTTCGGCTGCAAACGTGGTGACCAGATGGTGGCTGATGAACCATGCACGATGTTCGTGCATTGAAGCTTTAGTTCTTACGGTGTGATTTATAAGCTTGAATTAGTTGAAGTGTGAACTATGCTTTGAAAAGATTGGCAGTGCCTTATTTTTGCTGTACTGTGGCCTTAGATAGAGCTATGTGTGCCAGTTCATCTCGATTTCACGTAATGTTTATTAAAAAATGATACGCTTTGACATATGGGATATAATGAATTATAGCGTCGCATTTTTAAAGCTAGCATGGTGACCCTATCTGGTATGATTATTTTACTATGTTGGCTAGGAACATCCTGTGGCATATTCTTTTTGTTTGTACTGATGCAGTGGCCAAACTGTATAATATCCTTGCTTGGTATAGAAAGGCGCTAATAAAATAGGGTTGAATCACCAGATGAATTGATGTCGAATACATTTTGGCGGTGTTTATAGTGAGTAGTGTTCGAGGGTTTATGTTACACATTTTATAGCAAATAAATTATGCTCTTGTGTGCCGAGTCCACTGCAAATGCTGCAATATTTTATCTCGTACATGCTGCTTTATCGCTTTTTTTCATGAAGGGCTAACAAAAGGGATACGTTTTACTCTCGGAGTCGCATCACAGGCTGCTCAACATACATGTGAGGTCACGTCAGCTCTGTGATGTTTAAAAAGACATTTGTGTTTTTGTAGCGTGCAATATATGTTTAGGAAGACTTCGCTTAACAGTTATCGCCACAGGCTATCGTGTCGTTCCAATATGTTCTTTTTTTTTCATTTGTCAGACGGTGAGGTAAATGCTTAGGATAAAAAAATAGCCCATATTAGTGGTAAAACGATGACGTTAAAGAGCTCGGTTCGCTTCCGGTGTTGGAGTCGTTGGTTATGAGCGAAAAATCATCATCATCATCTTATGCGTGACCGAAAAATTTAGAACGATGAAAATAAAGTAAATGGCAAAAAATCCTGTAGTAGAGTGGGGACTGAACCAGGGTTGTTTGAGTTCGGCAAGTGGATGTTCTACCACACGGCCACGCCTCTGCCTGTAAAAGCAGTGAAAAGAACTTCCTCTGCTTTGAAATACAGTGAAAGTAGCTTTCATGCTTCACAAACACACGCGTCTTGTATACATGCTTCACAATGCAACATGAAATATTGCAGTAATAATGCGTGGTACAAGCGGCCTTTGCCAACGGGCGTCGAATATGTGATTATCTTAGTGGCTCCGTGGTTGGAGCCCCACTACAAAAAGCATACACATCTCTACGCCTACTTCCTTAAGGCCACGTAGTGGGTGCATAGCGAATTCCTAAAAGTTTTATGCCATAAGTTTTTGAAGTACGCACTATAGAAAGGTGATGTCGCCATCACGTTCAACTACTAAAGACGAAGCTTTAGGATCCCCTATTTTTTTAACAGCCAGTGTGTTTTTAGCCAAGTCCTTCGTGTGTGTGGTATTGACGTAGCATTGATAATGTGGTTCATATTAAGGTTATGTGCCACAGAAGATCAGTAAATACTAGTACTCGGCACTCGTTCCCTAAAGAAAAGAAAAAATTCCGCCATATCCACGAAGTGAATTATGATAAGTGGGCGAAGCTCCGGAGGTAAACTTAGTAAACCATGAATCCTCTGTACATTTTGCCCACTCGATTTTATTACATCGCTCCCCCTAGCGTACGTCGCCGCACTAAATCGAACGATTGCCTTCAACCAATGACACGCGCCATATGTGACATCATTCCTATTTTATAAGATCTCGCGTCTTTTATCAACTACAAGTACCGCTTTCTAGTTTATAACATCTTGCATCTTTTCATCATCAGCTACAAGTACCACCATCTAGTAAACACTACAAGAACTAAACGAGAGGTGGCTACATACAGGAGACGGTACCGCTATCTAGTGAACACTGCAAGAACTAAACTAGAGGTGGTTACATACAGGGGACGGTACCGCCATCTAGTGAACACTGCAAGAACTAAACTAGAGGTGGCTACATACAGGCTACAGGGGACGCACAGTCCACGCCCTAAGGAGCTTCGCCCCTAAAAAAACGCAGGTCATTTTACGAGCATGGGTCACATAAAATGGCCAAATCGCACTACCCTCCGCCGTTTCACTAAACAAATTAAAAAAGAAAAACAGTGCCAAGCTTGCGTGAAACCCGCGCTCCTAAAAAACGGGGAGAGGGGGGGGGGCTTCGGTAGGGCTAGTCTCCCGACCTTCGCCTCGCGTGAACCCAGCAACGACAAAAATAATGTTTTTTCTCTCTCTCTCTCTCTCAGACAAAAAAAGCTGGAAGCGCGGCCTTTTTAGAACCTGTTTTAAGCACTTTTGAAGCAACTACACGTACACTTCCATGGCATCCACTACGCCGTAAGTCATAATTTTTCTGAAGTAGAGAAACACCTACAACACCTGCAATTCTCCATTCTGCGAAGAAGCTACCCGCTGCACATCTGTACGTCATTATGGACACTTCGTCGATGCGGTGGTGGATGACGACGAAGAATTATTGGTAAGATATTTGTAATCAGTTGAAAACCTTGAACAATCCACAAGTGACATGGTTCGCACTGTGTGGTGCCAGGATGTTTCACTTTTCTATAACGTTATTTATTTATTTATTTATTTTATTTACGAATACTGCAATCCGTACTAGGGATTCTGGCCGAGTGGGTTACATGAAATACATGAATGCTCAATATGAAGACGAACAAATTTTCAAAACAGGAAGATAAAAACACACAGAAACAAAAGTACGCACAAAGCAACACAAATATGCGAAAATTCGAACGTTCATGGGGACAGAGCTTAAATGGTATGCTATATTAAACACTGTTATTGAGGCTAGAAGAAAACAATGTTAAGGATGGCTGTAAAACTTCGGCGTTCGTTAGTTTGTTCCAGTCGTTTATAGTTCGTGAAAATAATGAATATTTAAAGCAGTTGTTACGGGTTGCATAGGGTGTTATTGTGCGCTCATGCCTTTGTCGAGTTGCATATCTGGACGAAAATGAAAGAACTGCAGAAATGTCTGTCTTGTAATGTCCCTTTACTAGTTGATATAGAAATTTTAGTCTAGGTAAGCGGTTTCTTTCTGTTAGTGTTGGTAGAATAGCTCGAGTTGAAAGATCCGTAATTGAAGTGCGCCCGAAGCTGTTATAAATAAAACGAATGGCCTTTTTTTGTACTCTTTCTAGCTTGTTGATATGAGTTTTGCTAAAAGGGTCCCATATAATGGACAATAATCCAGAGTCGGTATAACTATTGTTTATAAGCCAGAAGGCGGACGGAGGGGGTTGAGAGTTTCAATGCTCTTCTGAGGAAAAACAGTTTACGCATTGCAGTGTTAGTTACTGTATTAATGTGTTTCGTCCAATTCAGATCATCTGTGATCCATAAGCCGAGATACTTGTAATGTGGGACTTGGGGAAAGTTTAGTATGGGTAGTAGAGTACTCGTATTCTAAAGGATTCCTTTTACTAGTTATTTGCATAAACACTGTTTTTTCGAAGTTAATAGAAATTTGCCATTCATCACACCAGGAGGACACTTACAAATGTCATAGCGTGGTTCCTTACCCGATATGGAGCCTCCATGGGTCTGTTCTCCATTCAGTCTCAGCGCCGGCGTGGCTGTGCGGTAGATTATAGGGTTGCTGCATAGAGTACCCGGGCATGAGCTCTAATCTGTGCTGAGTATGTCTTATTTATTCTGTTTTCTTTATTTTGTGCTTTAGCTCTGACAGACACCGGTAACGGCAGTGGCAGCGGCGGACAAATTGACGTCAAAAGCGGTGGTTGTTGTGGTCTCATTACAGCCTTCCCAGTAAAATGAAAAAAAAGGAACATTTGTTGCGGGCCGGAAGCTGTTGATACTCATAGGAGACAACAATATGAAGGGAACTGGGGGCACTGAAGGAGCACGCAGTAGTAATAAACATAATAACAAAAAAGTCATAGTTTTACCGTAAGGAAGAAGCAATAAATAACACAGCAATAAATTGCTATGTTATATATGGTATACGTAGTAAGCACGGCCATTAACTTTTATGTGTCTGATCTCACGAAGCTCAGCAAAACGCTGGCGTACAACTCCGATGGCATCAGTCGAGTGAATGTGCTAGAACAGTGGCTCTGTCTGGGCCATCATCACGCGAACAATCATGCTCCCGACTGACGAAATTCAAGCCACCGTTCCCGATTCCACTCAAGTGGACTTCCGCGTGGCCTACTCGATTCGAAACAACGTCAAGCTCGTCATCTTCAACAAGAAAATCTTCGACAATACTGATGACGACACTGGTGATCATGGAGGAAGAAAAGCTAATGAGAGGCTCTCGCAATGCGACATACAGAGGGAAAAGTGTGGCGGAAGTCGCGTGCTTTTTTCAGGGCGGTTGTGGGAATAGTTGGGCACGCCGGCGTCTCGAGTCGTCTGCATCACCACTCATATATGACAGCGTTGTTTATAGCCAACTGGAGTTCTGAATGTGAATTTAATTGCGATAGAAATTATATAGACACTCTCGGCTGCATTTTGCCGCTGTCGACGTTGGTGACCACCGTAATTCACTGTATATGTATACGTCTCTATATATATAAAGCGCAAGAAAAAATACACAATCCTGAAAATGACTTCAGTGCGCAGAATCGAGCGTGTGAGCTCTTGCTTGTAAGTGAGTGGCGTTAGCCACTGGACCACGAAGGAGCACTTCCTTCAACGTTGAAATGGCGAGATATTTAAATCTACCACTTACCGCTGGCGATGGAGATCTTAGGGCAAGTATCCTGTTTTCAGCATTACCAGTGAGATGATGCAATGAGCGCCCGTCAATGAGTGCCCGTACTTTGTTCTGCGGAGGGTGGTGAGGTAGACGCTCACGTGTGCACGCGCTTGTTTCGTGCTGGAGAGAATCGTACGCCTTGGGCTTTCGCCGGAACGATTGTGTTGCAGTTACCGGGCACACAGTGGTCACTTTACTCGCTGCACTGTCTCCGTTTGCGAAAAGAGCTCGCTTTTGAGACACAGCGAAGTAACAACTGAGACATTCGCGTTCACCAGTACCTGTATGTGCGTTTCGAGCGTAGTTTGTGCGTGAGTAACCACGGCACGTTTAGTCTGATTTCCCTTCTTCGCGTGACATTCCACTTTGTTGCGATTCCATTTCTTGCTTCGCTTTTCGGGCAAAGCTGGGACTTTTTTATGCTGCTGTTGCATTTGAAAGATGGTACAATCTATTAAAAGCCCGAAGTGAGCGTCGGTTTTCGCGGTTGCAAGTTTAGTTTAAAATGCTTGAGGTCGAAAGCGGTCATTCTTGAAGCTCGCCACCACTTCTCCGAAAATACTTGGTGCCTCAGCTTCGTTGTTTTCCTTGAGCACTGTGCTGTCTAGATTTCCTAGACGAATACGCTAGTGTCTAGTGCCTTTAGGCCACATTCACATACAGTTGGCAAGTGAAGCAAAAATGAAAACGCCAGAGCTGCCAGAAAACCACGATCGCGTGGCATCGAAGATGTTCACATTTGTTCTACCCCATCCCGTCGCCGCTACAATCACTACTATGATAGTTAGATTTTGCCTGCTTTCTGAGAACAAAACTTTTTACTCAATTCTAGTTATTCACACAAAGTACTGAATAGAAACAGCTCGCACCTTTTCAAATGTTGTTGTGAGAGATACACAAGCACAAATGACATGAGCGAAGGCACCGGCAGTGGCGGCAGTGGCTTCAACCGTCTGTACACAAAAGCGAGACACGTTGGAGCATTTGTTTGAACGAGAGCGTTTGTTTGCGGGTAATACAGGGTAGCATGCCGAAATTGACAAGCATGGAGCCGAAAGATCTTTTCTACTACATGGGCTTCAAATAGCGACAAGGATCACTCAGAATAATATGAGGTGGTCCATGGGGCAGTAATACAGAAGAGAAGAGGAACCTGGATGCATCGATTGCATTGGCCGGCGCGAGCTCTTTGGTTTCGACATATCGTGGGATGTGGTCGACGTAGGCTATAATCCAACGGTTGTTGTTTGATGAGCGCGGAAATGGGTCGAGAAAAATTCACACCAACCATTTCGAAAGGTGACAAGGAGTAAGTAAAAGCGTGAAGGAGACTAACCCCCGTATACACAAACGCTCCTCGACTCGACTTCCACCCTTCACTTGACAGAGTAGAGCACTGCACCACCGCTCGGCTGAAATTGACGCTGCGCTACTCAAGAATCGCAGCAGATTATCGCTCATATGCAGTGACTTGCCGTGCCAAGAGACGGCGCTCCCATCAGCTTTCTGCAGTATAGGTGAAATGTTGAGTGAAGGGACGTTCTTGAATACGGGGGTTACCGCCACTGTACTTGGTCGAATTGCTCACTTTTATCACAACTGGACACTCACTTTTTCTGTATTGCGTTTCATGGTAGGCCAGTAGAATCGAGCCAGTAGGTGATAATACGTTTTGGCGAACGCCTTGTGCACCACATATTCGTTATTGGGCATAGCATGGAGTGCGTGCGTTCTTTAATTCTTAGGGACCACTAAAAAAAGGCGAGCACCATCAGCCGCGTAATTTTTTTAAAGGGACAGTAAGAGGTTCTGAATTCGTGAATTGATTGAAAATTCGGTATTTACAACCTCTTACAACATGTGTACAAAAGTTTTTTCGCGAGGTTTGATTAAATTGATTAAACCACGCTATGAGCGAGCAAACTTCAGGCGAAGGAACGCCCCCCCCCCCTCCCCGCACGTGCGCAAGCAGAGGAATAACACGGGAGAGGTAGACACGTAGGGAGGTGACGTCACCTTCAGGGTCGAGCCGTAGCCCGGTGGGCAACTATGCGCCGGGACGCCTGCGTCACTCAGTCAGCTAAGATTGTTTAGTTCGAAGGTGTGCCTTGTTTCTGCTGTGATCTGCTGCCTGACGAATCAGCTGTTCTACCTGTTCATGAAGATATCTTGCCGTTACACTGTTCTCCTGATTAGAGATTTTCGCCATCCGACATTCACTAGTTGTGTTTTTGCAAGGTTGAGGGGACTCGCGATGCCGAGTTACTGCGCGGCATATGACTGCCATAGCAAATACGGTCATGATAAGGTCATTTTTCACTTTTCTCGGGATCAGAAGATGGCTGCGGAATGGGCCGCTGCAGTTAAGAGAAAATACTTCAAACATACGAGATAAACCACGCTGTGGCGGTCACGAATCTGCCGAATTTTGTGGCAGCAGCAGCACTCCTCCTCTCTCCCCATTTGCATGCAGAGCGTGCATGAGCACCTGTAGCTATAACACGTGTACAAAGATATCAGTGCACATATTCGAAATCGGCTATTATACACGACAGTCGCATGACTCTGGCACAGCTAATACACCGTTCGCATTTTGATTGATATGGGGGGTTTAACATCCCAAAACCACCATATGATTACGAGAGGCGCCGTAGTGGAGGGCTCCGGAAATTTCGACCACCTGGGGTTCTCTAACGTGCACCCAAATCTGAGCACACGGGCCTACAACATTTCCGCCTCCATCGGAAATGCAGCCGCCGCAGCCGGGATCCAAACCCGCGACGTGCGGGTCAGCAGCTGAGTACCTTAGCCACAAGACCACCGCGGCGGGGCACCGTTTGCATTTTAACACGTCATTAACGCAGAACTGTCAGAATTTAGAAAAAAATGGCAGCATATCAACGGAGCGAATGATGGAGAGTGGGGCGAAGCATTCGTCCATCCATGCGTCCGTCTGTGTGACCGTCCACGCATCTGTTTGTGCGCCCGTCCCTGCGTTCTTTCGTGCATCCGCCCCTGCGTCCGTTCATGCGTCCATCTATGAATCTGTTTGTGTGTCCGTTCGTTCATCTATTCAACACTCCAAGTCCCACCATCTCGCATCTTTTTATCATATATTTCCCATATAGAAGCACCGCCATCCAGCGGACATTCCGAGGACTAAACGAGAGGTGGCACACGCACACTTTCTTACGGCCTGCGCTTTGGGTCCACTTCCCACCTTTAACCACCTCGAGTTCATGGTATATTCTAGTTCACTGTATTCATGGCACTGCGACCAAACGCTCGCTAAACCTTTCGAAAACCAAGGAGGTTACGCCCAGCGAGTATAACGTAGCAACCTTTCCCTGTCAGATAGGGCTCAATTTACATGCCAATGGCTGCTAATGAGAAATGAGAGACAGGAGAATTCGGCTTTTACTTTCTTACGGCTTGCGCTTCGTGTCTACTTCTCGTTTCTAACCACCTTGAGTTCATTCATGGTACATACAAGTTCATTGTATTCATGGCACTGCGGCTTAACGCTCGCTAAACCTTTCTAAAGGTAAGGAGGTTACACCCAGCGAGTATAATGTAGCATCCCTTTCTTGTCCGATAGTGCTCAATGTACATGCCAATGGCTGCTAATGGGGATCGCAGCGTGCGCGTTGACTAAAAGCCGAATGCTCATGTCTTCATTCCCCATTAGCAGCCATTGGCATGTACATTGAGCACCATTTTTTATTGTTAAACAACGCACAGAAGAAATCTCTCACTGGCACCACCTTGGAGGTCAAGTGTTATACCTATTTCGGGTATGTGCCACTGGTGGTTACATACGAGGGACGCCCAAGCCACGCCATAAGGAGCTTCGCTTGTAAAAGTGACGGTATTATATTAAAAAAACAGAATTTCAATATATGAGCCAAACTATTCTTTCGCAATTTTCAGCGCAGTTCAGAGCACATATCACCACTTCATCAATGGTGGCAGTTGTCTGGCTCTATTTTTTTTTCGGGGTAGCATACTGATTCACCACGTGCGTCCTGCCCACTGTGAAGTACGATACTGACTGCATTAACAGCGCTGCACTCTGAGCTGTTAAATCCACGAACAGCTGATGTTTCTTTACGCTGCCCGCGACTAGCGCAGACCATGCCAATAAACTAAAAGCGAGTGCCGATGCCGATGCTTCTTATCGAATTTGATATCTACTGATAAGCATATCATTTGCAACAGTTTACTACAGTGAAATTAAGCACTGTCATGCATTTTATACGTGCCAGTCTATGTTTCCGACGTGGGTGAAGGTGGCTGACTGGAGCTCTCTTTCCTGTTCCGCTTCAGTCGTCGCCTTTAAAGTGGCGACCGGCTCGAACATGTACGGATGTACAGCGAACTCAGTGTGACTTTCACAGTTCGCTATATACTTACAGCAACTTCTGGATTTCAACATATAAAGGTGATAGTGGTTGTAAAAAAAAGTCGCAGCTTTGCCGCAAAGGCGAATCAATGAACGCGATAGCGAAAATAGGAAGGTCACGCGCAGAATAGCAAGCAGATCAAAACGTGCCCCGCGTTTCTCGCGCTCAAAGGACGCACGAAACGTATTCACAGGTACAGGTTAACGCGAATAAGCGTCTTAGCTGGTACATCGTGAAGCCTAACGCGAATAAGCGTCTTAGCTGGTACATCGCGAAGCCTGGAAAGTGCGTTCTTTTCGCAAACGAAGGCTATACAACGATTTCAGTGACCTTTGTGCGCCCGGTAACTACAACGGAATCGTTCCGACGAAACTCAAAGGCTAGCCAAGACGCACGATCCTCCCCACTGCAAGATAAGGGTGCGAGATCGAGCGTACACCCCCTTATTCTCTATGCGGGCCAATGTACACGTGAAAAATTGCTGAAGATAGTGTGTTTCCAACTGCATGCGGTAATCCTACTGCAAGCAATGTTATGGTAAAGCAGAAATAGCGCAAGCAACGCCTTATTGAGAAATTTAAAATCATCGAAGTCATTTCTTCATGTATGTGGTTATGCCTAATCAGCTATTGGGGTTTAACGTCCCAAACCCACCATATTATTGTGAGAGACGCCGTAGAGTGGAGGGTTCCAGAAATATTGCTCACGTCGTGTTCTTTACCGTGTGCCTAAACTATGTGTACGTGGGACTCAATTATTTTCATCTCCGTCGAAAAACACCAGGCCTGCCCGGCAGGCGCAGCACAGTCACAGCGAAAGCTATAATAACGGCCTTTTAGAGCGTTTTCAAAACACTCCTTGGTAACTACTGCAAGCACACTTGCTTGATACCAACTAGGGCAATAATAATATTCTTTTGGGTAATGGGCGGGCCTTCGCTACGCTATTTTTTGTTATTCTTTTGAGCATAGTGCTATCCGCTAAACACTTGCAAGTATTTTCGTGCAATTGTCCATGCAGTGGCCGACCACGATGGTGAATTATGGCGGAAGTGGGTATGCGCCACAGTTAATAGGAAAACAAGAACAAACTTTTGTAATAAGTTGGAGCATTTGACGGCCCACTCGTTACGCTATTCGCATTGTGCGACGACTGGTCGTTCTTTCGCTGTTGTAAAACGCTTTATAAGTCGTAATAACGTAATTGCGTACCTGACATCAACCCTGCCTAAGAAAGTTTGACAATAATTCATAAACACCAGCGTAGCTCTGTGGTATAATACTGGGCTGCACCAGCGAACCAGGGTTCGAGCCTTACTGTGTCTTTAATGCACTTTTTTCTAATTTCACGTGATGTGGTTACGGATACCGGCGGCGGAGATCGCGGTGGACATTTGCGTGTGACCCGAGTTGTGACGTCATAACTTTCGCTGCAAAATGACGATGTCGAGGTGACATACACAAATCTCCTATTTGAGACTGCACAGTACCACGTCTATAAACCTTTCAAATGTCGCAGGGGCGTTGCATAAACCAAACAGCATGATATTGAATTCAAACAAGCCGTCTAGTTTGACAACAGCGGTTTTTTTTTGTCGATGGAATGCATGGGTATTGGCCAATGGCCCAATCGGAGGTCCACAAATAAGAAGATGCCGAATGAAGACAGCCGCTTCAGCGTAACAATATAATTGGTTTAAAATCAGCCAATATCTTTGTTGGAAAGAATAAACGATAGTCTGGCCGCTTGCTCTTTAGTGATGCAAATTTATCTGACGCTTTATTTTTATTCGAAATTCAAAATTGTGTGAGCTTCAGAGGTCTTTGTCTTAAGCCGACTTGAGCTGCGACGTGGGCTTCTTGGCAACTCAGTTGAACAGCTTTTATAGCGCAAAACAATACATGAACATGAGAACGCATTTACGCATGAGAACCAGTGCTGTGTGGCGTCTATAACTGCCTTCCCGTGTCTGTGTGTCGATTTGACTACATCAAATATTTTATTTGCGTTAAGCATCCAGCCGCTCATCTTCTTAATCCATCTCTCTTGATGGGTGAGCATCTACAGGAAGCAACGATCAACGTTATGGCAGATGTTACGCTGTGGGTTGCACCAAGTGAATGAGGAACAACAATCAACCAGGCATTTGATAAACTAGACAGCATGAGCCATCAAGTAAGCCTACTTGAAGCCGCCATAACTTGTTCCTGAAAAACCGGCTCAGATGGTCCGCAGGGGAAGAAGGAACGCTGGTCGAGGAGGCCATCATGGGCACCACCATGGAGGCCAACGTGGAGGCCAACGTGGAGGCCATCGTGGGCACCACCATGGAGGCCATCGTGGGCACCACCATAAAGGCCATCGTGGAGGCCATCATGGAGGCCATCGTGGAGGTCTTCGCGGCCGCCCACGGAGTGGACACTTTGTTGGCCACCAGGCTCATGGCGACGAAAGGGCACGGCATAACGAAGCTGGCCGGGGACGAGGACCAAGGGGCCGCGGAAGACGTCAGCCACGAGGACAGTTGAGACTACGTGCTTCCACCAGCAGGGGTGGAACTCGCAAGGTGCGGCGTACTGACAAAAGTAAGGAAGCTCGGGACGACATGAACTTCGTTGACGAAGCTGACAAGGTCTCGACTGCCATTGCAGACGCCATCCAAGCGCATTCGGCCTCCTCGAGTGAAGAGTATGTCGCGGGGGCACCGCTAAAAGCCGAGACGATGAAAAAGAAGCAGGAAGAAGTAGCTCGTAAGCAGAAGGAAGCGGAGGAGTCGAACAAGCAAGATGAAAAAGCCCAACAGCTAAAGCAAGCACAAGAACAGGAAGAGAACAAGAAAGAGGAGGCAAGCAAGAGAGAAGAACAGGAGAAGCGAGAGAACGAATTAGATGCGAAGAAGCTAGATGAAGATGAGCACCAACGGCGACGCAAAGACGAATGGCGTGAGGATGAAGAAGCACGCTGGAGGCCAGAGAAGCAAAAGAAAGAAGAAAAAGATGCACACCGTCGGCGCTGGCGTCCACGAGACGAAGAACAGTACGCCCAGCGGTGGTTCGAAGAGCGAAGGAGATACGAAAAAGTTAAGAGCAGGCGCCTAAAACAGGAACGAAGGTGGCTGGAGGAAGATGATTCTCTTGAACAACTTGATCAAGAGAGTGAATTGCTAGAAGAGCAGGAAGCCACAACCAAAGACGATATGTCAGAGAGTGGCAAGGCTGAAGCACTTTCGCCTATGACGAAACATATTGTGAAAGTAATCAGCAAATTAGACAAATGTCGCATCAATACAGAACGACCCTCCACGATGGAAGTCAGCACAGAAACAGGCAATGATTTGTTTTACCGACGGCCGGAGCAAGAGCCTATGCGTAACGAAGAAACGCAAACAGGACCAGTAAAGCAACCAGTTGCCAGCTATCTAATCAAACGGCCCCGTTCTGAGACAAGGCTGCAGAGGCTGCTGTCTTTCTTCGGCCTCGCGTCCCCAGAGGAGCCTGAGCAAGAAGTGATCGAGTATAACTTTTTCGATCCTACAGCAATATCTTCACGTTATGACGACCAGCAGCCTAATCTGGTGCATGACAAAGGACCTTATCCAGAGCAGAAAAGCGCTAACGAAACAGCCTGGCAGGGCGAAAAGAAAGAGTGTACAGAATACAGAGACCCAGAAGAAAAACCAGATAAGTTAAATGTACAGGAAGATAATACAAGCAAACAAAAAAAGAAACATCGTGGAGATAAGAAAAGTTCAAAATCAGCTCCGCATCCCGATGTCCATAAAGATCGAGCACCGGCGTCAACGAAAACGGTTAAAATTCACGTGAATCAAACTGACAAGCAAAACGTGAGCGCCACTGCTGGTACTGGCACTGCTCAAAGAGGGCGCGGTGTGGGTTATATTGAAGAAATAAATGAGGAAATCATTGAACCTCAACGAAATGATTACGGACGGACAGTGGGACCCTGGTTACGAAAGATGCGCGTTGTGAGACCCTTAGAGACACTCTCGGCGGGTACTATGCCACGTCAAATAGATTCGCAGTGGACAAACCAACCGAAACGGATGATCGACGAGCTTTGGACACACTGGCGTATCTGTCCGTCTACAGAGCAGGCCCCTGCTGAACGGATGAGAGAGGTAGGCTTACAGGAAGAATATACAGCACAGGACCTTTACCCTACATATGTAAGCGGAGGAGCTCACATGCCGCAGAGAGCAGCAGTTCCACCAGTCCCAGTTCAACCGTTGTTGATGCCACACGCACAAGGTCCTTGGGACATAGGCCAGTCATATCCGGCTGAGCATGGCTACTATGTAACATCAGAGCATGCCCCCTACTGCCAGGCCCAATACACTCCACTAAGAGAACCTTTGGAGCAAGCTCTATTTGAAGATAACCGAAGACAATGTAATCATGTGAAACTGCCCTCAACGATTGTACCGAATGCAGTGTGCACTTGCGTGGTAAAGTGCGGAGATCACTGTGTCGGCCTAGGCCGAAGGATGGATGGTTTTATAGAGCCACTAGGACGCAGCCTGCGCTCCATTTCAGATGCGCATGAACAAGAAAGTGCCACGTGGTTAGAAGATACAACGCCCGTATACAGCGAAGCTAATTTTGAGGATGAATGTCGCACACGTGAGGACATTGAAGCCAGAATTAGAGCAGAGGAGGAGGTTCGGGTTCTCAAGTGCAAGCTTCGAATATTAGAGGCGAGCCGACACGAGGGAAAATCAAGTTTTGATGAACGTCATGAGGAAGAAGCCATACAGCAGGAGACAGAGATGCTTGAAGGTGAGCTGGACCGGCTGAAAGAGCTCTGGCTAAGGAACAAATGTCAGCAACGCCATAAGAAGGGTCTAACGAAATTGTCTCGCATTGAAGAACGCTTGCGGCAATCGGAGCAAGGGAAAAACGCCTCCACGAAAGGTAATCCGTGGCTCCGCGCCGAGTTACCCGCCATGGTGCCAGTTACAACACCAATTACCTCTGCATTCCCACAGAATGGATTACCACCTCCACAAGTACCACAATGCAATACCCCTTGGTGGTCACGACCACGTGGTCACCATGCACGTCGTTGTTCAGATGCCGGAAGTGGATCACCCGATTCACCCAAAGCTGAAAAAGGTGTTTTTATTGGTAGAAGAGAAGCGAAAATGAACACAAAAGGATGTTTTTCTTTGAATCTCAACACCCATTTCGATGGTACGAAAAAGTGCATGAACTCAGAAAAACAACCTCAGAGACAGCCTGCACAGAACATACCATATATTGGAAGGCTTATCCCCCTGTCTTGTTCAACGTCATCTTTTGTGGATAAACCTACAGGAGAAAACGTCTCGTACAAAGAGGCGCCATCGAAGGCTAAGTTAGAGCTTGTAGAAGGCAGAATTAAAACTGAGTTAGAACCTACGTTGATCGTCGAGAGAGCAAATGAAAATATAGGAGACAACGCAGCTATGAAAGAAGGAGATACAAAAAGGTATAACACTTTCGCACTTGATAATAAGCCACTGACCAACATCCTATCAGAGCACGGACTTTCTGATATTTACAAGAATTATCAAGACTCTATGTTACTAATGGCAGCGCATCACATGACATCTCACCCAAGTCGCGAAGTTGTTTCAACTGAAATAAGCAGTTTACTTTCAGGGATATTAGACCATGATGATGATTTGCCAACACTGATGAAACAAAAGGCGGAGTCGAGAAAGGGTCATAAGAATGCATGTAAGGAGCGTGTAACAGACAACATGCGGAAAATCCTCAGTGATTCAAGCAATGTCAGTTCGGTACAGCTCTCGAAAGAGAATATAGAGTCAAATAGGACTGTTAGCAGCTCTCCTGAGCAAAAGCAATGGTTTATCTGGAGCAGTGCTCGGAAGCTGACGCTAAGAAGCACAAAGGAAGAGTCTGTATCAGAGATTTCATCTGAAGAACACATTCCGTCTGTTGCACCAAGAAGGCCAAAATCAGTAGATCCGCTAAAGCCACCCGATGAGTTGTCTTTCACTGAATCTGTGAATGAAGCTCCGTACAAATCCGAATATTTCATCAACAGAATAAAAAGAGAGAGTGCTGAAAAGCTTACAACTGGTGCTCTGTCAAGCAATGTCGAGCTTGACAGCTTACAGCCACATTACTTGTCAAAGGATACTTTGCAATCGAAATGGATTGATTCCAATGACGCGCTGCGTTCAGGAGCTCCAAAGACGCTACCAGCAGGGATACTATATAAGATGTCAAAATGTGGGACAGATGCGGCCAGTGAAACTGTCAATGATGGCGACGTGAAATCGCTTGAGACATTAAAAGAGAAGCTCTTACCACTGCAGGACACGGTTCGTGATTATTACGAGGATTATCAACAATTATCCGAGTCAGTCCCGCAAGTGGAGATGAAGCTTCCGGAGGCGATGTCAACAAGAAAGCATAACACATCTCGTTCAGAGACAAACACCACCGCCACTCGTAATGAGAGCATTCTTGTTTGTAATGTATTGATGCCCTGCACAGATGAAGGCACAGCTGAGAAAGAGATGTTTGAAATTATGGAAACATCACAAAAACTTGTACCCGAGCGCAGCTTCGCATCTTTTGTGAGCTTAATGACGATCTTGTGGCTAACTATAGTTTTAAGCACCACCACTCACCTGAGCCCCAAGCTCAAAGCTGATATGCCAACGTGGACCACCAAAGTCACAAGGTCATCGACCTCGAGCAACAGGCTGCTTAAAACTTCAGCTAGTTCAAGAACTCACGTAACCGATTTCTATCTCTGTGACAGTGACTACTGCGCCAAGGAAGGAAATTTTCTGAAGGGTTTGTTGAGCGAAGCAGACTACCCATGCGAAGATTTTTACGAGCACATATGCCAGCACTGGACACAAAAGCGAAGCTCTGAAACGACGCGAGGAGGAATAATATCTGAAGACGTCTTTCTTGAGAATCGCATGGAACGCATGCTACTGTCATCGTTTAGGAATAATGTGATAGCTGTCAAACCTGCGCTAAAGTTTATACGAGTCTGCAGAAATAGCGCCTCCTCTGGGTCTGTTTATGAAATGCGTGAAGTTTTCAAGCATTGGCGAATTCGAGAATGGCCGGTGCGCAGTCATGAAGATCGCCATCGCGAAGATGCTTGGGTTTTTGCTGGCGAACTCTTACGCGACGTGGGCTTACCTGTGCTTGCAGATATATACGTGGCCGTCGATCCTTCCAATTCAATGAAAGGTATCACAACTCTGAAGCCTCCAGAGACACTCCAGTCATTTAGGGACACCGCGCCTGCGCTTGTCGATCGTGCTGTCACGGAGGCTCTGCGTTCATTTAATATCAATGACCCTGCCCTCATAGAGCACCTCGCAGAAGAATTAATGGCTATATTTGACGTGGTTGAACACTTGGTAGAAAACAGTGAGAATTCGACTATATTGAATTATTGTGAGCTTGACCATGATATTTTTAGTATGCTGAGCACTGCTCTAGAGTACAGTTCAAATACAACAGAATCGTTAACTTGTAATGGCACCATGTACGTTCAGCTCCTTTCTGCCAGGTATTTCAAAAAGCTTCCAGAGGAATTGCGGAGCTATGCAGTGAATGCCTTTCTCAATCACCTGGGATTTCGTGCGTTAGTTCACTTGGCTGCGTTTATGCCAAGCTCCCTGCATGCTCTGCGGCAGCTTTCTTATTTGGAGGTTACTGGTCACTCAAAAGTTCCAGACATCAACAGCCTCTGCCTTCGATCTATGGAGAGAATCTTACCTTTCTGCTTAGTGAAGGCTGCGGCACTGCCACTGATACAGAATGGCGTCGCTCTGTGGCAGCGAAGATGGTTCGCCGATCTTGATTTCACTTTCCTTCGGGCATTGCCACGGGTACCATGGCTTGACGAGCGGGCACTCTTCGCACTGGCCTTCCGGTTGCAGAGGATACGCGTGGATTCACCTTTTTCCATCGATCAAGTTAGGAAAAACGCGGAGTGCCTACCGGTAGGCCTGAAAGTTGGTAACAAGCTGACAGATATTCTCGACCTATTTAGGAAAATGCGGAGACGGCGTATTATCACTGAAGTTCACTCCGGTCCTGGCTGGCGTCCTCTGTCTCCTATGAAAACGTGGCCTTACTACGACACGAGTCTACGACGGGTTCGCGTTCCACAAGGTCTACTTAACAACTCGGTACCTGCCAACAGCAGCGTCTTTGCTTTTCACCTCTCCCGTGTAGCAATCCGGTATTATGCAACCATGGTGCATCTCCTATACCCAAGTTCTAAGTACCATAGCGAAGCTGCGCTGGACTTCGGCCATGAATCGAAGCGCCTTTTTGAGGTCGTTGAGCGCTGTCTCGAAAAAGACTGGAGAGCACTTTCGGAACGGGAGACAGCAGTCCCATCAACGCAATATGGTCTGCTAGATCATCGAGCTTGGTGGTTGCGTCGATGGTTACTCGGGCAGACACTGGCCATTGAGCTAGCTTGGCACGCTTTCCGTGAACTGACGGATGTGCGCCGCATCTGGAAGCCTCGATATCGCTTTGTCACTTTGCCTGATTTCACATCGACGCAGCTGTTCTTCATGTATTACGCCCTGGACCACTGCGAGAGGGACTACGAAGACTTCGAGCGGCGACAATTCTTTCAACAAAAACGACCGCCGCCTAAAATGAGGGTCAACTTGCCGTTGCGTCATGTCGAGGCCTTCGCGGACGCTTTCGGCTGCAGACGTGGGGACCAGATGAGAGCTGATCAACAGTGCACGACGTTCCTGCATTGAAGTAGTGGACGTTGAGTAATGCGCGTGATAGTGTGACGGCTCCCGCTATAACATTTAAACGACATGTTAGCGCTATATTAGGTGGCGACATTAGTCGGAACTCAGTTTGTCACTATATGTGCCCTTATACGTTTTGCTTTCGTAAGCGACACATTTTCCTATATATTTCATAAAGTTTTGCTCATCGTATCAAGGAAGACTTTGGCACACCGATTAACATGCTTAATGCTTTCAAGCTTTTGCATTCTAACATAAGCCACGATTCATGTATGACTCCTTTCGTTATTATAGGCTTAATATTTACTTAATATGCTTTTTCTAGAGCTCTTCAATTTAATAAAGTACACTGCACATAGCTCCGAAGGTTGGGAAAGTTGGAACTTATGCTCAGACTGTAGTTTATTTAGTCACTCGAGAAACGTGAGAAAATTTCCTTGATTTAAAGCACTTTTAATGCGACAGCGTCGAAGAGTTTGTTTCACATAAATTCTGGAATTCGTGTCTGCGTCGTTGGTTATAAGAGAAAAGAAATAAAATAAATTATTGAATTTTAAGCTGAAGAATATTGAATCTAGGGTGGCTGTGTTTCAAGCAGGTTGCCTACCTTGGGTCATGTGATTTTTTTTATTATAACTAAAAACAAGTTGCACTTAGATTAACACTCGAAAAAAATAGTAATAAAGCCTACTTGAACACAAATAAAACAAAAGAAACCAGAGTAAAGACTACCTTGTAGGCCCGTGTTGTAGGCCCGTGTGCTCAGATTTGGGTGCACGGTAAAGAACCCCAGGTGGTCGAAATTTCCGGAGCCCTCCACTACGGCGTCTCTCATAATCATATGGTGGTTTTGGGACGTTAAATCCCACAAATAAATCAGTAAAGCCTACCTAGTACGTTTATATATCGTTCATGTTTCGATCATATATTTCATGAAGATGCCTTTTTTAGATCGGGTATGTTCGGTAGGTCAGGTATTCTTCCTGTGAAGACATGGCCAATGTCTAAAGAATAATTTTTTTCTAGGACGTAACTTGTAAATTGTGCCAAAAGCCTGAGACTATATTGGTCAATATTTTATTGACTGCAACAATGCAGTGTCCTTTGGTACGTTCCGCAGCAAAAACTGAAAAAAAATGGAATAAATCTTGTACACATCAGGTACCTAGACGTGACAAAGCATGAGGCATTACTGTATAGCCTAATCTTTCTTATTGATCTGCGTAGTCTCTGGAGAGCAAGACTGATGGACAGTAATGTTATTGCTCAAAAATACTTTGGAAAAAAACATTATATGCAACTCATATAGCGGAACAAGTATTGTTAGCACATTCTATATTACGTGGCAGAAATTTTGAATAACACCGGGCATCAAAACATGCGAATTCAGCAACTGGTGGGTGGTTTGAAACGGCCGAAGCATTACAATTAGCTTTGTGTAGCATTGATATATGGCACAGGCAGGAGCGTCAGTAAGGGTACATTACAATGAACACAATGCAATTTTTCAGTTACTGATGTGCGCATGACACTTCACGGATGAGTAGTGGGTCATTCGCGAATCAGCTAAACAGAAAGAGGAAAAGAGAGGGCTGTTAGCAACTGTGCATTCGGCAGACGTTCTAAGATGGTTTGAAACGACCGATGTTACGTGCACAAACGTGCTTTTTCTTGAGACATGCATCGCTAGAAATGTGCTCGGGGTCCGATTGCACAGTCGCGTTCTACGCTTGAAAGCGAAGCTTGGGTATACTTGAAATTTTTTCTTGTAATATGTCGCCGCAATCGAATATTGCAGAAAGTTCACCTATATCACGAAAGAATGGTATAATAACCGTTTCGGGATGTCGTTTATATTTGTTTCATTATTAACCTCTTTTTGTGACGTTGTTTAGAATATTCTTGAATATACATATTCATTGGTTTCTGCTACTAATCCCCCTTCTTGACGTGGGGAACGCTTGAAGTCACTTATCATCGACATCAGCCTAAATTTCTCGTCAATATGACCGCGATTACACTGAGAAGCTTTTCGTCCGGGCGCAACGTAAGTAGGATTTTTTTTTTTACCAGTCGGGAATATTGGGAGTAACAATAAACGTAGAAGCGCTGCTGCCTTCCAAGACTCCAAGTGTGGATTAGCAGGATTTAGCTTTGTCGTAAGGGGCCCCGGTAGCACGATAAAATAATGTACTAAATGGCCCTGGTCTCAGAGCGCTGACAACAGCCTCCATTTTCTTTTCTTGTATGCACTACTTGCAAAAGCTACCAATAAATATGCAAATAGAGCCATCGATTAAAGATAGAATTGAAGGCCGAAATGTATGTAGCTGGCAAAACTTCGCTTGTGGTTGCGTTGCGACTCTTTAATATCTCACAATCGCGCTGTCCCTTTTTTTTTTATTCTTTACACCCCCATGCTTTAAACATTTACCTTTACGACATGCGGCCTCACACGTTCTTCTTTGTAGAGGTTTAACCGAACGTGTAGTCTATTGTTTGTTCAGCTCTCCTTTATTCATGCTCACTGATATTCCTTGCAGGCTTCAAAGAGAACATACGATGTAGCAAGCCGAAGAGATGGGAAGCGATTCAGTGTATGGCCGGAGGTCCATAAGGCACACGTAAGCATTTTTTTTTAAATATTTTCAAACTGAAGCAACATTTTAGCTTGTGCACGTACTTGTTTCATGCGGCGTACTTGTTTCACGACTGCTGCACTGACGCTGTAATTCTCTACTCCCCGCACCACTGCTCATTTTAAAACTTGACCAATCACCTATTGTAACATGGTTATGTGGGAAGTGTACAGTTTTTGTCGGGGCCTCCGATATCTGCTCCGAGGGCTCAATGCCGGAGACAATCTTAGAGTTGGCGCTTTCGTGAAAGAGTTGTGGCATCATATGCACCCTAAAATGAAAAATGGTTCTGCACCTAAGTAAAGGAAACAGGGTATTGTAGAAACAGAATGGCATGAAGGTGAAACATTTAACCAAAAGTGTAGAGAAGGCATATGCGATGTGGAATCTCCATTGAATAAGCGCCGGAACTTTTCGGTAATGCGCCATCACGGAGATCGTTATATCAACGTTTGTGGACTACTAGGGTTTGGGAGAGAAAAATACGCTATTTTTCCATCCTTAGAGTGTTCTATTGTGAACGTTTACTGACAGAACGGAACGAAACGTCATTAAGAGGATGAGAGGGAGCCGCACACGATTGGTCGAGGCTCCTCTAACAGTCAGACGTGAGAATAGCAACTAGAAACACCTGCGCTGTTAATGACTTAGGTTGGTTGGCTAGAAACCTCCCATATTTTAGCCATCCAACTTTGCACAGAACAGGTGCCAATTAGGCAGAGGCCCTGTTCTATCTGATAGTACAGGTAAAAATGGTCTCCGGAGGTCTTGAATGGGCTAGAAACATAATTGCCTTAGGCGGAGAAAGGGATTAGGCTGCGTTGCGTCGTGCGTACTACAGTCCCCCGCCAATAGTAATCGAAAATCGTAGCCAGAGCTTACCACTGAAAAACTAAAGAAATTACGACACCACGTTACCACCCCTCAAAACTCAAAGACTCATTAATTGTCAAAGTGATCGCACACTTCAATTTCAAGCTTTCTAAAACAATGCTTGCAAGTGCTTGCAAGTGTTGAGTTATAATAGTAACATATTTCTTCGTGCATTGAAAGCTTTTCTGAATTCTCCCAGCGCAGACATTTCCACCGGAGCATTTATTTCTCAACGCGTTGCGGCATTGCGTCCACCCTGTCCACTTCCCTTCATTTTTTCTCTCTTCTTTACTATTCCCTAGTTATTACGATCCGGTAAGTAGACTACCACTAAGTTCCTATTAGAGGGTAACCTTTATTGGTTGTTCCACTCGTTACGCAGAGGCGTTCCATCTCTTTGGACCATCTCTCGGCGTCCCCTTCGCCTCACATAACGCCGCTGCTCGATTCTCCCACGCCGAAGAACGCGGGCCAGGTATTTCGTCGCCGCTGGCAGCACCTGGAACGCGGAGACTTCGACGACGGCGACGAGCGCGTGTCCGAAGCCCACTGGGCCATCGTGGCAGCCGTCGTGTCCTCAACGAGCATCGTCATCGCCTTCTTCGTGTTCGTCGCGCTTGCATTCCATGCTCGTGCCAACGTGGTCGCGGTCAGGCACCGTGCCGGCAGCCGGCTGGAATCAGGCGACCCCGTACACACACAGGTCGTCGCCTACGGCGTGAATTTCACTGCGCCTCTTCCGCAGTCAGACAGGTCAGCGGCAATTTGGCGCTTCTAATGAACAATCATTACTCGAGTTTCCAGCATTTATCAAACCATATAAACTGCATGAATATCTATAATTATTTATAATATTGTCTGAGGGTTTACGTCTCAAAAGCCCCATATGATTACGAGAGACGCTGTGGTAGAGGATTCCGGAGTGTTCTACACCATCTGGTGTCTT